>NC_060885.1:25833631-26091131 GCF_014805685.1 Silurus meridionalis | reverse complement strand
GCAAGAATTCTGACTCACACAGTCCCAAATTATTCCCATACCTTTAAGAAAGTACTCCTAATATAAACTCATTGTGTGTATAAAAGACGTCCGTCACAGAATCAACCTCTTCCATTCAAAAATCTCCACCACCATGGGCAAGACCAAAGAGCTGTTATAGGACATCAGGATGACAAGATTGTAGACCTGCATAAGGCTGGAATGGGCTACAAGACCATCAGTAATAAGCTTAGTGAGAAAGAGACACAATAATTCAAAAATGGAAAAAATACAAGTTTAGGGACAAACACATTAATAAAGAACAATCATTCATTCTTTATCACCGCATTATCTGTGCAAAGCTGCTTTGAGACAATGTTCATTGTTAAAAGCACTATACAAATAAAAATGAATTAAATTGAGAAGGAGCGAGGAAAGGAGAAGTGGAGGAGAGTGGCAGTTAGGGGACACCTAACTGCCTATTCTATGACTGGTAAAGGGGGAGATGTTAGCTGATTCTGGAGTGAGTTAGATGAAGTGGTAGAAGGTGGACCTATAAAAGATAGATTGGTGATTGGGGCAGACTTTAATGGGCATGTAGGTGAAGGGAACAGAGGTGATGAGCAGGTGATGGGTCGGTATGGCCTTAAGGAGAGGACTGTGGAAGGGCAGATGATGGTAGGAAATGGGGGGCTCTTCTCAGCTGTCTCAGGAAATGCAATCGCTGTTGTGCCTTCTTGACAAGAGAGTTGTTGGTGTTAAGTCCTCTGTGATGTGTACACCCAGGAACTTGATGCTTCACACTGACTCAACAATGGTTCCATAGATTGTTAGAGGGTGTGAAGTGTGCTTCCTCCTGAAGTCAACAATAATCACCTTCGTCTTGTTGACATTCAGTGCCAGGGTGTTGTTGTCACACCAGACAATGAGTTGGTTCACCTCATCTCTGTAGGCTGACCCATCATCATCATTATTGATGAGGGCTACAACCATTGTGTCGTCTGCAAACTTGATGATATGGTTAATATTGAACTTGGCACAGCAGTCATGAGTCATCAGGGAGAACAATAGTGGAATCAGAACACAGCCCTGGTGGACACAGATGCTCAGCATGATTTTGTCAGAGGTGTTAAAACCCACACAAACTGTCTGGTGTCTTTCTGTAGGAAAACCAGGTGCATAGTGGTGTGTTGATACCTAATGAGCTGAGCTTCTTTACCAGGTGTTGGGGGAAGACTGTATTTAAGAAAGAGCTAATGTCAATGAAGACCATCTGCACTTACAGTAAGGAAAATAAGTATTTGAACACCCTGCTATTTTGCTGTCTGCACTGTATTAAGGAGAGGATGACCGGGGCCATGTATTGCGAGATTTTGAGGAACAACCTCCTTCCCTCAGTTAGAGCATTGAAGATGGGTCGAGGCTGGGTCTTCCAACATGACAATGACCCGAAGCACACAGCCAGGATAACCAAGGAGTGGCTCTGTAAGAAGCATATCAAGGTTCTGGTGTGGCCTAGCCAGTCTCAGACCTAAACCCAATAGAGAATCTTTGGAGGAGCTCAAACTCCGTGTTTCTCAGCGAAGGCCAGAAACCTGACTGATCTAGAGAAGATCTGTGTGGAGGTGGGCCAAAATCCCTCCTGCAGTGTGTGCAAACCTGGTGAAAAACTACAGGAAACGTTTGACCTCTGTAATTGCAAACAAAGGCTACTGTAGCAAATATTAACATTGACTTTCTCAGGTGTTCAAATACTTATTTGCAGCTGTATCATACAAATAAATAGTTAAAAAAATCATACATTGTGATTTCTGGATTTTTTTTTTTTGATTATGTCTCTCACAGTGGACATGCACCTACGATGATAATTTCAGACCCCTCCATGATTTCTAGGTGGGAGAACTTGCAAAATAGCTGTGTTCAAATACTTATTTTCCTCACTGTAGCTGTACTTTTTCTCCAGATGTGACAGGCTCAAATTAATTATTGTCAATATAACGTAATCAGTGGAGCAGTCATGGTGGTAACTGGCAAACTAGAGGGGGTCAAATATATAGTGCAGGAGAGGTGGCAAAAATACACACATTCTTTAATTAAGTAGAAGTACAGATGCTTATATTTTGAAATACTCATGTAAAAGTACTGACTATACTTTTTTAACTCAAGTAAAGAAGTTTTACAAGCTGGTAACTGGACATCACGTCATTAATATTAGCACTGTCAATCAATTAAAATATTTAATGGCGATAAATTATATGATTGTCTTGAGTTAACTCATGACTAATCGCAACTTAATCGCACATTTTTATCTGTTCTAAATGTACCTTAAATTAATACTTTTTAATTTAAATTTAGTTTACTACTAAATAATCAACATGGGCATGGACAAATATTGATGCTTTAGGTTTTTTATTATTATCATGTTTATTATTCATAAAACCAAACTCAACATAGAGCATTATGTCAAAATTCTTGTAAAAGTTTAAAAGTAATTATGGTGTTATAAATTATCAGTGCAAAGCTGCTTTGAGACAATGTTCATTGTTAAAAGCACTATACAAATAAAATGAATTAAATTGAGAAGGAGCGAGGAAAGGAGAAGTGGAGGAGAGTGGCAGTTAGGGGACACCTAACTGCCTATTCTATGACTGGTAAAGGGGGAGATGTTAGCTGATTCTGGAGTGAGTTAGATGAAGTGGTAGGAGGTGGACCTATAAAAGATAGATTGGTGATTGGGGCAGACTTTAATGGGCATGTAGGTGAAGGGAACAGAGGTGATGAGCAGGTGATGGGTCGGTATGGCCTTAAGGAGAGGACTGTGGAAGGGCAGATGATGGTAGGAAATGGGGGGCTCTTCTCAGCTGTCTCAGGAAATGCAATCGCTGTTGTGCCTTCTTGACAAGAGAGTTGTTGGTGTTAAGTCCTCTGTGATGTGTACACCCAGGAACTTGATGCTTCACACTGACTCAACAATGGTTCCATAGATTGTTAGAGGGGTGTGAAGTGTGTGCTTCCTCCTGAAGTCAACAATAATCACCTTCGTCTTGTTGACATTCAGTGCCAGGGTGTTGTTGTCACACCAGACAATGAGTTGGTTCACCTCATCTCTGTAGGCTGACCCATCATCATCATTATTGATGAGGGCTACAACCATTGTGTCGTCTGCAAACTTGATGATATGGTTAATATTGAACTTGGCACAGCAGTCATGAGTCATCAGGGAGAACAATAGTGGAATCAGAACACAGCCCTGGTGGACACAGATGCTCAGCATGATTTTGTCAGAGGTGTTAAAACCCACACAAACTGTCTGGTGTCTTTCTGTAGGAAAACCAGGTGCATAGTGGTGTGTTGATACCTAATGAGCTGAGCTTCTTTACCAGGTGTTGGGGGAAGACTGTATTTAAGAAAGAGCTAATGTCAATGAAGACCATCTGCACTTACAGTAAGGAAAATAAGTATTTGAACACCCTGCTATTTTGCTGTCTGCACTGTATTAAGGAGAGGATGACCGGGGCCATGTATTGCGAGATTTTGAGGAACAACCTCCTTCCCTCAGTTAGAGCATTGAAGATGGGTCGAGGCTGGGTCTTCCAACATGACAATGACCCGAAGCACACAGCCAGGATAACCAAGGAGTGGCTCTGTAAGAAGCATATCAAGGTTCTGGTGTGGCCTAGCCAGTCTCCAGACCTAAACCCAATAGAGAATCTTTGGAGGGAGCTCAAACTCCGTGTTTCTCAGCGAAAGGCCAGAAACCTGACTGATCTAGAGAAGATCTGTGTGGAGGAGTGGGCCAAAATCCCTCCTGCAGTGTGTGCAAACCTGGTGAAAAACTACAGGAAACGTTTGACCTCTGTAATTGCAAACAAAGGCTACTGTAGCAAATATTAACATTGACTTTCTCAGGTGTTCAAATACTTATTTGCAGCTGTATCATACAAATAAATAGTTAAAAAAAAATCATACATTGTGATTTCTGGATTTTTTTTTTTTTTTGATTATGTCTCTCACAGTGGACATGCACCTACGATGATAATTTCAGACCCCTCCATGATTTCTAGGTGGGAGAACTTGCAAAATAGCTGTGTTCAAATACTTATTTTCCTCACTGTAGCTGTACTTTTTCTCCAGATGTGACAGGCTCAAATTAATTATTGTCAATATAACGTAATCAGTGGAGCAGTCATGGTGGTAACTGGCAAACTAGAGGGGGTCAAATATATAGTGCAGGAGAGGTGGCAAAAATACACACATTCTTTAATTAAGTAGAAGTACAGATGCTTATATTTTGAAATACTCATGTAAAAGTACTGACTATACTTTTTTAACTCAAGTAAAGAAGTTTTACAAGCTGGTAACTGGACATCACGTCATTAATATTAGCACTGTCAATCAATTAAAATATTTAATGGCGATAAATTATATGATTGTCTTGAGTTAACTCATGACTAATCGCAACTTAATCGCACATTTTTATCTGTTCTAAATGTACCTTAAATTAATACTTTTTAATTTAAATTTAGTTTACTACTAAATAATCAACATGGGCATGGACAAATATTGATGCTTTAGGTTTTTTATTATTATCATGTTTATTATTCATAAAACCAAACTCAACATAGAGCATTATGTCAAAATTCTTGTAAAAGTTTAAAAGTAATTATGGTGTTATAAATTATCAGGACACCAAACTAAACTTTTGCTATGTTGGACGGTTAATGAGGTTATTATGAGTAAAATCTGTACCTCTTTCATACGGATTACATAATCAGATAATATTGTATAATAATGTAAATTGGTTTAAGCTTTCTATATGTATATATTTTTTATGTGTGAGGCAAATATTCAGAGATTCAGGTTGTTTTGTGTGTCTGTGAAGAGAGAGATGACAGTGACAGCGACGGCAGAGCGCGCCCCCTGTCTGTTTGCTTTATTTTACAAAAGCACAGCGTTTTGTTGTACAAATTGTTGTAAAAAAGTGTATACAAATAAAAGTAGACCCTTTACAGATTTGAATGATGTTTTGCTTTTATTTGTATGATAAAAAAGACAGAGTAATTTAAGTTTCGGCATTATGAGAGAAAAATGCCACAAAACACGCTGACACGTTTGTCGACCATGGTGTACATTCCACCTGGTAATTCTAAAGAGGCGCATAATAGACACTGATTATTTTAGACTAAGATTTCGACCTTGAAAATCTCAGGATTGTGTTCCCTAAATTTGACCAGAATATGGACTTGCAGAGGGGATTGTGGAAAGATGGAAATAATGTTGTACCGGGCATACTGGGCAAAGCCCCGTCCCCACCTCGGCTACTCAGACCACATCTATGTTATACTGATCCCAGCATACAGACCGCTCGGTACTTATTCCATGATTATTTTATTTTTATTTCACAATTCACTGCATACAAAAATAGTCTCTATAGTCCTGCTTTTTATTTAATTATGTATTATTTTTAGCTGAATTTAATTACAAGCACCATAAGTCAGACACTCAAAATTATGATGATGATGATGATGATGATTTCTTTCGGCTTCTCCCATTAGGGGTCGCCACAGCGGATTCTCCGTATTCGTGATCCGCATGTTCGATTTGGCACGTTTTACACTGGATGTCCTTCCCAACGCAACCCTCCCCATCATGGGCGTATATTTCATTTAACAGTAGGGGGCATTACATATAAAATTTCTCATGAGCAATTTTTGAAGGGGGACACAAATAATACAGTCAAATTGTACTTACAGTATAAAGACACAGTGTCCCCACAGTGAAAAACGTTGTTTCTATCATTATTATTGTAGCACGGAGACTGCGTCAATTACAATGATAATTCAAAGTGCTTTACATAAATAAAGTAAAACTATCATAAAAAAATAATCACAACAATAAAAAGGAATAAAAAAAATGTTTAACATTTTATTTACAAATTATTTAAGACACTTAAGAACAGAATATAAATTGATTATACAAAAAAATACAGTGGGGTCAGTTCGGATGTAGCACAGTGTTAATTTAGTAAATGCACAGATAAACAATATGCTCATTGTGGCCGTAAATGTTAAGTTAACATTATACCAAGTCGTCCCAAATAAAACACAGTGCACTATGCTACAAGCTATTGTAAACAAGCTAACGTTCACTAGATAAGTCATATTTTAATCGCTAATAGAGCAGATTCATGGAAAATTACATTCGGTAATCAGCATTTCTCCCGCAACTAATTTATGAATGTGTCTGCATCAACTACATTAAAGAGAATCGTTTTATTTAAAGTGAATAAAATCCCGGAGTTGAACATTAATTGAGCTGCAGACACACACCTGACTCGTGTGTGTAGAGTAGGTGAGATGAACTGGGAAAGCAGGCAGTGGGTCAAACCACTGTGAGGAAGGGGAGGGGGAACTCAACTGTTTCTAAATGCATTTTTGCGTTTTTTTTTTCCTACTTACACAATTATTTTAGGTATACATACATATATTTTTCATATAATAGAGAACTGGACTTCTTTGGACTTTCTGTTTAACATGGTTGAGTGATTGAGTTTCTAATATCATTTCTGGCAGCTTTGCTCTGAACTCTATTAACAACAAGGCATTTACACACACACAACTGTGGCTCACTCAGTGTTTTTTGTTTTTTTCTCTACTCCATTATGTCTAAACTGTAGAGAATGTTGTGTCAGTAGTTTATGAAATAATCAGACCAGCCATTTAGGTACTAATATTTAAACATGCTTTAAGACTCTGTTTTGGCACCTCGTGTTGGAACAAACTTCCTCTGGATGTCTCAAACAGCTAAATCTCCAGCCATCAAATGAAGCAGAAAGACAAATCTCTTCCAGTGGTTCTTAAATTAGCACTATAAAAAAAAAAAAAACAAAAAAAAAAAACATCGCTTTTTAACTATAATCTCCCAACAGAGTTTTAGTCTGTGAACCAGATGAATTATGATTCATCATATTAGCTAGTGCCTGCCTGCCTGCCTGCATACAGTAGTTTTGGCATTTGACCTACTTCTTGTAATTCAACATTCTCAATAACATTTAGAATAATGTCTCATGTTAACAGTCTAATTAAACACTAGGGTGTTTTGTGTTTGTTTGTTTTTTTAATCCTTGAGTGATAGGAAAATCTAGGCCACTAGTGCACTAGCCACAAACAGTGGGGGGAAAAGAAAAAACTGATTAAATTAAGTACACAATTAAATTTGATAAAATGATACATATACAAACTTCCATTAAAACATTACAGATTTTTACAAAGAAAATTACAAGCCAAAAACAACTTCAGCAGAGCAATCAAAATATATTTAATAACAAAGCGATCGAAACAAAATATATAACTGTCCTAAAGGTAATAAAAGGCCTGCATGCAAAACAATAGTAAAAAAGGGAAAGAAAATATAATGGCAGATCTCTTCCTCTACTCATTGTGGTGTGATGCTGTAAAACCTGGACAGTTGGTGTTTATATCCTCCTCATCTGTAATGAGAGAAAAGACAGTTATATCATAAGATTTGTCTCCAAAACACAAAACAGGACCAGAAACCGAGTGCGCTACCTCTATATGCTGTCCCACACCATATGCAGTAGAAATGTACACTCCTCAGGTATGATGTGATAAGCTGTAGCTTCAGTATTGACTGAAAGTGCAAGGACATGTTATAAAAAACATTTTGACATAATACTTTTCACAACCATATTTATTATATAATTTTTACCGTCAATTCTTCATCTTTACTTTCTTCAGTGTTGGTTTCATCATGCTCATCCTCTTGATTATCATCATCTACTTCAGGCCAATACCAACTGTCCTTCGGGACACTTATTTTCTAACCAGGAACACAAAACATCACAACATATTTAAATATACTAAGAGACACAAACAGGGGTGTGCAGGAGCAGAGAAAGACAAAATATATCGTTTTTTCTTTGCTAAGCAGACCTTTTGTCTGTCCAGCTGTTCACAGGCAAACTGACTCTTCCTCAGGTCTCCTTCAATTTCAAGCTTTTCTCTTTCAGTTCTTTTACGCTCTCTGTAATTAGATTAGTATATTAAAATAAATAAAGATTACATTATGCACAGCGTGGCCCACTGGCCAATATAAAGCTGCAGTGTGCTTGCCCAGCTCTACATTAGAAAACTATAAAAGCATCACATCACATCCCTATAAACCGTACGCTATTCAGGACGCCCCATTATCAATTCTAGAGTATTTGACCTTCCAAAACCACCTTTTATTTTATTATTATGCATCAGATTAACCATTTATTAGTTATTTTTTATGATAATATGATATTGTAATTTGATTATTAATATATTAATGGAAAAAATATTGAATTATGACACACCTATGGTTAAAGATCTTGCTGTAATCTTTAAGTTATAATATTTAATAAACTTTGGCAATAATATAATGTTGAGAATGTTGAGAATCTGCAAACCTGAAATCCTCAAGAGACGACTTCTCCATACGTTGCTTCACCAGAATTTTCTTTCTGTATTTTTCCAAGTTCTCCTCTGCCTTCCTTTTCTTTAGTTCTTCCAACCCGATGCCCCCTCTACCTAATAGATACATATTAGTTTATTAGAGCACAGCTTATTTATGTGTACCGATTAACAATATTCATATTATATACGAACTAGACATAAAAATGTACCAACCAGTTTTTACATTAAGGGGAATTGGTTCAACTCGTCCAGTACCTAAAAGACAAGAATTAGTACAGAAAGATAAGACAGTGTAGGGAAATGGCACTGTTCAATACAAAGTGCACACCAGCAATATAACTGCTATACTTTAAACTGGATCATTCATTCTCAAAACATAATAATCAGTATATGTAGAAAGCTCATCTACACGCACCGGCCACTTTATTAGGTACACCTGTCCAACTGCTCGTTAACGCAAATTTCTAATCAGCCAATCACATGGCAGCAACTCAATGCATTTAGGCATGTAGACATGGTCAAGACGATCTGCTGTAGTTCAAACAGCGCATCAGAATGGGAAAGAAAGGTGATTTAAATGACTTTGAACGTGGCATGGTTGTTGGTGCCAGATGGGTTCAGAAACTGCTGATCTACTGGGATTTTCAAGCACAACCATCTCTAGGGTTTACAGAGAATGGTCAGAAAAAGAGAAAACATCCAGTGAGCGGCAGTTCTGTGGGCGCAAATGCCTTGTTGATGCCAGAGGTCAGAGGAGAATGGCCAGACTGGTTTGAGCTGATAGAAAGGCAACAGTAACTAAAATAACCACTTGTTACAAACGAGGTATGCAGAAGAGCATCTCTGAATGCACAACAACATAAAAGCATGGATCCATCCTGCCTTGTATCAATGGTTCAGGCTGGTGGTGGTGGTGTAATGGTGTGGGTGATATTTTCTTGGCACTCTTTGGGCCCATTAGTACCTACCTGAGTATTGTTGCTGACCATGTCCATCCCTTTATGACCACAGTGTACCCATCTTCTGATGGCTACTTCCAGCAGGATAACACGCCATGTCATAAAGCGCGAATCATCTCATACTGGTTTCTTAAACATAACAATGAGTTCACTGTACTCAAATGGCCTCCACAGTCACCAGATCTTAATCCAATAGAGCACCTTTGGGATGTGGTGGAACGGGAGATTCGCATGGATGTGCAGCCGACAAATCTGCAGCAACTACGTGATGCTATCATGTCAATATGGACCAAAATCTCTGAGGAATGTTTCCAGTACCTTGTTGAATCTACGCCACAAAGGATTAAGGCAGTTCTGAAGGCAAAAGGGGGTCCCGGTACTAGTAAGGTGTACCTAATAAAGTGGCTGGTGAGTGTATGTTATGGTTGTTAGGGTATTGCTATTTATTTATTGTTACTCTATAGAATTTTGGTATTCACACAGCAGCCAGTTTATTAGGTATACCAAGGTAAAAACAATACAGTGTTACAATAAATCCTACCTTAATATAACCCGTCACTAAAGCACTGTCTACCAATGTGTGTAATGACTTTATTAACCAAGGAACTCTCGAATCGAAGTAGCCTTGTTATCTAGTTGAGCTAGCTAGCATTCATTGGCATATCGCAACTAAAAGGTTGATCTTATTTTTCCTTCACATAAATGGAAATTGATGACCGGGTGGCAGGATGTAAATCCAAAAAGCGAGTTTAGAGAGAGATTAAAGGAGAATCACAGTGATGCGTGCGAGTCCCTGTGTTTAAAATAATACTCAATGCTCCTCTGATACTCTGCTAATTAATCCTAGGAATAGTTTACATAAGGTTTTGCATATTAATCAAGACATAAGTCTGACTGAATGAAAAAGTTTTAAGATATACTTGTTTATAAGTGCAAAGAATTAAACTCCATGAGTGAATTAGACCCTTTAGAACCCACTGCCGGGTGGTGGCAACTACTCATAAATATGATATGACACAGAACTCTCAGAGCAGATCCCAAAAAGAGTTTTTGCAATTTTTACACAAAATTAACAAAAGGTAAGTGGGCAAAAGCAAGAGGTTAAAATTGGTTGAACAAAAAACTATTGGTTTCTGGGCCCATGATA
This sequence comes from Silurus meridionalis, assembly GCF_014805685.1. NCBI lineage: Eukaryota > Metazoa > Chordata > Actinopteri > Siluriformes > Siluridae > Silurus > Silurus meridionalis. The sequence continues at coordinate 26,080,587 of NC_060885.1, read as the reverse complement.
CTGAAATATGATTCAAAAGCTAAAAAGATTTGTATGCTTTTATGCTGTTATGCTGCAATGCCACATTTAGACTAATCACTTCTCCTTCCACTGAGAAGAGGGAGTATGTACTACATATTATCCAAGTTTCATGTGTGTGGCAGGTACAGTTTAGTCTGTACAGCCTTCCAAATATTTAGGAAATTCCTTCCATAAAATGTAAATGAAGACAGATAATAATAATAATATTGCACAGTGTTTTACAATGAGAAATTTTAATAACAATAATTATAGATGCAAGCAGCTTTTACAAAGGCCAAGCACACAGATGCTCTACAACAGTTGCATAAGCTATCACAGGAAAGCAGTGCTGTACTTTTTATACATTTTACAGGAGGATTTAACAGCATGATATTGTAACACTACTGACCAGAAGGTGGCAAGAAATATGTTGTATCATCATGTTCCTAATTGAGACTGAGAATCGCTTCCTGCTTCCTGACTTGGTGCTCAGGTTCGTTGGCCAAATATTTTTTATTATTTTGGCCGAGAATTAAAAATTGGAACCAGTCTGTCACTACATAACTGTTGGTGTTAAGATGGACATTACACTGGTTTTCTAGACACATTCCTATGTTATTATTTCAGTCTATAGGGTCTTTACGAAGTAAGTATTTAAGGTACACTTTGTCTGCATCACACATCTTGGTTACTATGTCTTCTTACCCAATCAAGAATAGTTTTATGTTAAGTTTTTTTTTCCAGCATGTATATAAATTTGTCTGTTATCTGCAATAAATTGATGAAGAACATTTGTCTCATGCTGTGTGCTTCTTCCCTGATCAGAAAAGGCAACAACGGGCATCGTAGCTCTCATGGAAAACCTCTCCAAGAATTACGTTTTGTTTGGGCATGATAAAAATCTAACAATAACTCAATCAGTTGAAGACTATGGCAGTATATTATTTTAATAGTTTATCAATAGTAGTCAATAGATTTTGTAGAAGAAAATATTCCCTAATTTGCCAAAGCTGTAACTCTATATTCTTGATATCACACTGACACATTGACAAGAGCTGTGAATGGAATCTCTTGGATCACCTAAAGATTCCTCTACTGAAAACAGTCTCATTTATCATTCAATGTATAATTTCTCTTGGACCTGATATTTATAAAAGACTATAATAAAATCGTTGAGTCTTTAGTATGACCCAGCTGTTCATACTCAAGACCCCATCAACACACTCAATAGCACTTATAGACTTTATTTTAATTTGGCACATTTTATTGGATGCCCTTCCTGGTGCAGTGAGAGCAGTGAGAGTGGGATCCTTAGCCTAGCTATCTGGAATAGGTTTAATTATGAGTCTCCTCTTGAGGTTTATTCCTCATGTCATTACTGTGAGTTTTTCTTGTCACCTCTGACTTGCTTTTTAAAGATTTAAATCTACAAACCCAATAAAATAAACTAGGAACGCAAACATTTGTAAAATTCATAAACCCGTATTTTATTCACAATAGAACATAGAAAACATTTCAAATGTTTAAACTGAGGAAATGTACCATTTTAAGGTAAAAAAAAAAAAAAAAAAGGTAATTTTGAATTTCAGGGCAGCAATATGTTTTAAAAAATTGGGATGGGGCAACAAAAGTCTGGAAAAGTCAAGTGTTATTAAAAGGAAACAGCTGGATGAACAGTTTCCAATTAATTAGTTTAAATGACAACAGGTCAGTAACATGATTGGGTATAAAAAAGTATATCATACAGAACCAGAATCTCTCAGAAGAAAAGATGGGCAGAGGTTTAACAATCTGCAAAATCTGCATTTACAAATTGTGGAAACTATTTTAGAATAATGTTCTTCAACATAAATTTGTGAAGTATTTAAATCTCTCATTTCTATTAAATACAGTGGTACCTCGACATACAAGTTTAATTCGTTCTGTAATCTTGCTCGTATGTCAATTTGCTCGTATTTCAAAGCAAATTTCCCCATTAAAATTAATTGAAATGTCATTAATCCGTTCCAGCCCCCAAAATGCCACCCCAGTTGTTTTTATTACGTGTTTTTGAATAAGAAAAATTTATTTATAAATGACAAATATTGTACAAAAACATAATAAAAGAGAATGTAAAGAAATGGTTAAGCGTAGTACAAGCGCCCGTACCGCCTCGCCAAGTCAATCACTCACACACCTTGCTCATGTTTTCCTATGATTTCATGCTTTAATTCAATAGACATCATCTTCTTCTGAGCACTGACCTTTCCACTCACTTTCTTCGGACCCATGGTTATAAAAAGAAATGTGATAAAGTACTGTAATGTACAAAAAGCACAAAACGCGAGCACAACTTATCAAAGATGCTTCGACAGCGAGGCAAACAAGCACACTGACTGAGGCCAGTGTTGCTGATCCATCTCGAGATTCGTCACAGTCACGTGTTAGTGCGCACGCACATTCAAACCTTTGTTTGTGTGCGTGTGTATCAAGACGAATCAATCTGACTGAGGTGCGGGGCGCACTCGTATCTCAAAAAACTCGTATGTTAGGGCACTCGTATGTCGATGTACCACTGTACAGGCTTTAAAGCAACAAATGCTTCCATCCAGACATCATCTTTTTTTAGGAAAGGCTTTGAATATTTTAGCAAGACAATTCTAAACCTCTTACTGTATCTATTACAACAGAATGGCTTTATAGTAGAACAATTCAATTCAATTAATTTCATTTTAATACAATTTTATTTGTAGAGCGCTTTTAACAATGGACATGGCAAAGCAGTTAAGCGGTAATAAAGAATTTATAACTTTGTTCCTTATAATTGTATGTTTATCTCTAACGAGCGAGTCAGGGCATCTGTGGTGAAGGAAGAACTCCCCGAGATGGTATGAAGAAGAAACCTTGAGAGGAGCGAGACTCAAGAAAGAACCCATCCTCATGTCGGCACCGAATGTCCATTAATTACAGTTCGGGTGCTGAACTGACCTGCCAGCAGCCCAGAACTTTCACTAATTGAAAACATATGCAACATCATGAAATAAAAAATATGACAAAAAAGCCCCAATGACAGCATCTAGAACACAAATGGGACAGCAATTCCTTCACAAAACTCCAGCAACTGGTTTCCCATGTTTATAGATTGTTGTTAAAAAGTAGGGGATTCTACACAGTGGTAAATATGGCCTTTTTGATACGTGTTGCAGCAATTATTGAAAATTCTAAATTACCTTATTTTTTTACTTAAAATTTTACAAATTTTTTATATTAATTTTAACAATTGATAAGTTTTCTATGTTCTATTGTAAATAAAAAAAAATTGTTTTTGAAATGCAAATCATTGCATTATGAAATTCTGAAAACTTTTTGAAATTGGGGTTATAAATCCTTATTTCTGGAAAGCTGCTGTGCAACAATGTCCATAATAATGTGCTTAGTTAACAACACTGAACTTAATTATATGTATGTGATTTCCTCTTCTTCTTTTTTTTTATGATAATGATATGATGAATGATATTTCTCAGTCAGATTTCCCATTCAGCATGATTCACTGCTGGCCAAAGTGCTTACTGACCTACTATTTGACTCCTGTTGTTTTCCTGGGAACTTTAATACTCTTAAACGTTAAGCACATATCACACCATAGAGTATAATATTATAATAGAGCAGCATATACAGTTAGCATTGAATAGAATTATCTATGGTTTCTCAGAGCCTGAATAATAAATTCAATAGACTGCAAAATAAAGTAGGTTGTTTACATTAATCAGTACAGTGGCACAGCAAAACATCTCCCATAATACTAACGTAAATATAACATTTAACGCAGAAGAGATTCAACAACAAATGAAGAGATTTTGTGAGCACTGCTGTGTGCTGATCTGTAGAACAACTTCAGAGCCGAACAAAGACTTCAGCTTCAATCGCTTATTATAATTATTATTGTAGTTGTTGGATCAATACTGACCTTCTTTCCCAAGACCCTGTCCTGCAGTGTAGCCCATTTTCTGCAGCAAAGCAAAGCCTTTATTCTCACTGCTTAGAGAGCTCTGCAGGGCCAAATCTCGTCTGCTTCGCTCTTGCTCCTTGTAGCTTTTCTGCTGGTTAAGAATATTCTTCTCTTTCTGCAAAGTCTCTCGCTTTAATGTCTCCTTTAAACGTTTCGCCATTGGCACACCAGGCCGAACGTCCAATCTAAAACATCAGTCACAAACATAACACATTTTACAGATCCACAAAACAGAAACACTGAGAAAATTGAGAATTCATTTGAATCATACTGTTTAATGTAATTAATTAACAAACTGTTTAATTAAAAAAAAAGTAGAAATACTTATCTAATCTTTTGATAATCCATTATCAATATATTCTAATACTTTAGAAACAAAGACTCTGAAAATTTACTAGTAAATTCAAGTGGTAATAAATAATTGAAAATGAAATAAAAAGAAAATAAATTTAAAAAGAAATACAATAAAATGGGGGTGGCCGCATGGAACATGGTTTGGAACATTACACAAGCTAAAAAGCCATACAATGAAGGGGAGTTCATTAAAAAATGCCTCAGTGACGTTGTTGAAATCTTGTCTTCTGAAAACGACAAACTTAACCGCATGGTATCAGATGTGCAACTGTCCAGCCACACTGTTGAACACAGAATATGGGGCATTAACACGGCTGTTGAATCACAGTTGCACTCTGACCTGGAATGGAACATGCATAGTAAAAGAAAAACGCTACTGTAAATTATTATATCTTTGTTTGTGGACTTGGTTGAACTGAGAGTTTGTGTGTGTGAGACAGTACACACAATGTTTACTGTTGAAAATGACTGGCCTGTGGTCTTGTAGTGTAGGAGTCAATTTCTGTCATTATCATGTTGGTGTGTGACATTTACAATAAATCTGGCTGAGCAGAGGTGTGTGTGTGAGAGGAAGGGATGGGTGATGTTTGTGTGTGCCCATGTGTATGATGTGGCTCTTTGCAGTAACACAGTAAAAAATGTGGCTCTTGACTGGTTGGCCACCCCTGGTTTATAACATCAAACTTGCTTTTTTTTCAAGATAGACACAATCCTTTCTAAAATATTCTGGGTATATATACAGTATCCCACAAAAGTGAGTACACCCCTCACATTTCAGCAACCATTTTATTATGTCTTCTCAGGGACAATACTATAGAAATGAAACTTGGAGATTTTTAGATTAGACAATGTGCAGCTTGTATAGCAGTATTTTTTTGTCTGTCCTCTGAAAATAACTCAACATACAGCCTTTATTGTCTAAATAACTGGCAACAAAAGTGAGAACATTCTAAGTGATAACAGCTGTACAACATGTAACCTGGCAAAGCCACATGTCCTATTCAACAAGTTCATGTTTTGTCTGCTTGACAGGACAATAAAAATTTGTGTATCTCATAATAGAGCATTTAATTGTTGGTGTTTTGAGTGCAATTCTCTCATACTGACCACTAGATGTTCAACATGGCACCTCATGGTAAAGACTCTCTGAGGATTTGAGAATTATAATTGTTGCTCTCCACAAAGATGGTAGAGGCTAGAAGAAGATGGGTAACAACCTAAAACTGAGTTACAGTACAGTGGGTCATACAGAGGTTCCACTCGGAACAGACCTCGCAAGGGTCCATCAAAGAAGTTGAGTCGTTGTGCTGTGTGTCAGGTGCAGAAGCTGCCTTCAAAAAACAGTCACATGGGTGCTGACAGCATTGCTTTAGAGGTTGCAGAAGTGGAAGGTCCACGCTGTCATCCCAGAAGGAAGCCTCTTCTGAAGATGGCTCACAAGAAAGCCCATAAACAGTCTGAAGACAACTTGTCCAAGAGCATGAATTACTGGAACCATGTCCTGTGGTCTGATGAGACTAAGATAAACTTGTTTGGCTCAGATGGTCTCCAGCATGTGTGGGAATGCCCTGCTTAGGAGTACCAAGAAAACTGTGTCTGGCCTACAGCCAAGAATGGTGGTGGTAGAATCATGGTCTGGGACTGCATGAGTGCTGCTGGTGCTGGGGAGCTGCAGTTCATTGAGGGAAAACATGGATTTCTACTTGTGAAGCAGAACATGATGCCCTCCTTTCAGTAACTGGGCCGAAGAGCAGTTTTCCAACATAATTACAACCCCAAACACACCACCAAGATGACAACTGCTTTGCTGAGGAAGCTGAAGGTGATGGTGATGGAGTGGCCAAGTAGGTTTTCAGACCTGAACCCTATTTAGCACCTGTGGGGCATCCTCTAGCAGAAGGTGGAGAAGTGCCATGTGTCTAACATCTAGCAGCTCTGTGATATCAATATGGAGGAGTGGAAGAGGATCTCAGCAGAACCTGTGCAGCTCTGGTCAATTCCATGCCCAGGAGGAATAAAACAGTCCTGGATCACAATGGTGCTTACACAGAATATTGACACGTTGGACACAGTTTTGACGTGTTCACTTAGGCTGTACTCACTTTTGTTGTCAGTTATTTAGACAATAATGCTGCATGTTAAGTTATTTTTGGAGAACAGTAAATCTGTACTTATATACAAGCTGCACATTGACTTCTCTAAAATATATCCAACTTTCATTTCTATAGTTTTTTCCCTTAAACAGATATAATAAAATGGTTGCTGAAATATTAGGTGTGTACACACTTTCGTGAGATACTGTATAAAACAAATAATAAATATATATTTTTTATCATGTTAGTATTTACCTCTCGCGTTAGCATCCATAAATCCATTATTATCATTTAACCACCGTTGTGCAAAGCATTATGGGAATCATACTGTTTTATTAATAATATTACAGAGAAATCTGAAATATTTTGCACGGCATGACACGGTATAATAAATTATAAAATGATATAATACCGTATGGACGGTATGGTGGTATAACACGGAATGAGAGACACGATATGATAAGGCATACGATATATTATATTCGTAGAAATCATGAAACCTGCACATGAAAGTAACTTACACTGGATTTAGAAAGGCATCGGACATATAATCATCTTCCTCCTCCGACATCTTCTAGTTTATTTAGGTAACGTTATGTCGGAACAAAATATTGTAAGCGTTTTACTTCCGGTTAAGGGAACCGGTGAGACTTTTTCAAAATAAAAGCTTTCCATCTAAAATAATTATATAAACGAATTGCAATCAACAACAATACATTGTAAATGGAATTTGATACTGCTTATAACAGTTAATGTCTATATACGGTATAGGAGTTATTTCGAAATGTCAAAAAATGTGCTGTAGAATTGCTCCCGTGGCTGATCCAGCGTCCAATGTGATCGTGTAACTGCAAGTCCCAACCTTCAACCAGTAAAAAAAAAAAAAGAACTTAAAGTGACTACTTATAAACATAGCATAGTATTATTACCTACTGAGTTTAGCTCATAGTCACAACTTGTAATCCATAACTTTCAACCTGTAGTACTAGAAAGAAAGCACACAATTTAAATTACTTTACAACATATCTAAAATATAAACTAATCCAGTATAAACTAGTAAAAACTACTACAATAGCTTAGGGCTGCAATGGTCAAGAACAGTTTTGTGTGAACAGCTGATCACCTCAACAATGATGGAAGTGTAATGAATGGACATTTGGTGTCCCCCAGATGAGGATGGTTTCCTTCTGTTTTTATTTTTTGTTTGGTTCCTTACAAGGTTTATTCATTATACCATCTCAGGATTTTTTTCCTTTCAACAGTTGCCACTGGTTTGCTCTTTAGGGATTAATGTATGACACTGAAATGTATATTTGTAATCTATTTATTTCTGTAAAGCTGCTTTGGCAGTAATGTCCATTATTAAAAATGCTATACAAATAAAATTGAATTTAATTGAAAATCTAAACGGCTAGACACAAAATGTATAACCAACAAATATAATGATTATATTAATTATTGTTGTTGGTGCCAGACATAGCAGGTCATCTCAGGTTTTTGTGAAAGCATAGGTTCTTTAAAATAGTTTTTCATACAGGAGCTAATGATATATGCCTTTGACAGTCAGAGGTTACTTAGAGTAACATTATAGAGGTGGCAAAGGCTATGTCCGATGCTGTAATATGCACTGGCCCCATCCCAATGTAGCATACAGCAGGTTATGGTCGCTGAACTGCTGAATGTCCAATTGGTGTTCCAAAAACAATGTGGGCTGGCCTGTTCCATTCCACTTGGGAAGGTGCCGCTCTCATTTCTTGTAGTATAGGTCATATTCTCAGAACAGCAGTTGACCAGTGACTATCCAGAGCCAAGTCCAGGGAGCAGACAAACAGGCTAAATCGATTGTCAGATAGCTGCACAGAGTTGTCACTCAGGGTCCACCAAATTAAGACTGTATCTGTCTCCCGAGCAAAACCAAAATGTAGGAATTCTCAGAAAGTAACTTGATTAACATTAATTTAAATAAGACTGAATGCACAGCCAGCACCTCTGATTTAAAGATAGAACTGTTTCCTGAACAACAAATTGGATTACATCCGACTCCAGCAGAGAATGCTGCGTCTTTGTTTTCACAAAGACGTGGCTCAGCGACAGAGTTCCGGACACCACCATCCAGCTAGACGGGCTAACCGCGTTCCGTGGCAGTTCTGTGTGGTAAGACTTGCGGTGGTAGGATCACAAGTCAATCATCAACGGGTCATTAACATCTGGCTATGTACCAACTACCTTCAAGCGAGCAAGGGTCATCCCTATCTTGAAGAAACCTGCTCTGGATCCATCAGACATCAACAACTACAGATCGGTATCACTTCTTTCCTTTCTTTCTAAATCTCTGGAATGCACTGTTTTTAATCAACTGTCTGTCTATCTCTCACAGAACAACCTCCATGATCATAACCAGTCTGGGTTCAAAGCGGCACATTCCACAGAGACGGCCCTTTGGCTGTTTCTGAGAAACTGCATGCTGCTCGGTCAGCCAAGCTGTCATCTGTACTTATCTTCCTGGACCTTTCAGCAGCATTTGACACAGTCAACCACAAGACACTTTTGTCAACCCTCAAGAGCCTTGGTATCTGCGGAACAGCATGGGAATGGTTTGCTTCCTACCTGGAAGGTCGCTCATACCAGGTAACATGGAGGATCCACATCTGCCCGTGCAGACTCACCACTGGTGTCCCACAAGGCTCTGTACTTGGTCCCCTCCTTTTCTCCCTCTATACCCACTCCATTGGTGAAGTCATATCCTCACATGGGTTTTCTTATCACTGCTATGCAGATGACACTCAACTAATCTTTTCTTTCCCTCCATCAGATACCACAGCTTCCGCTCGGATCTCAGCATGCTTGTCAGACATATCTTTATGGATGAGTGCTCACCAACTAAAACTCAACCCCAGCAAAACAGAACTGCTGGTCATCCCAGGTGATTCATCTCCAGGTCAAGATCTCCAAATAACACTTCATGACTCTCTGCTCTCCCCTTCAGCCACTGCTCGTAACCTTGGGGTAACTATGGACAATGAACTGTCCTTCTTCCCACATGTCGCTAATGTTGCTCGTTCTTGTCGATTTCTTCTCTATAACATCCGAAGGATTCAACCATTTCTGTCAAAAGAGGCTGCCCAGGTGCTTGTTCAGTCTCTTGTCATTTCAAGACTGACTACTGCAACTCTCTGCTGGCAGGTCTTCCCCTGAACGCTATTCGTCCACTGCAAATGATCCAAAACGCAGCTGCACGACTTGTGTTCAATCAGCCCAAGTTCTCCCACACCACCCCACTGCTGCGCTTCCTTCACTGGCTTCCAGTAGCTGCACGTATCAGATTCAAAACACTGATGCTTGCCTACAAGGCCAAAATGGACCAGCACCATCTTACCTCAGTGACCTCATCACATCTCGCACTGCACCACGCTGTCTGAGATCCTCCAGCACTGCTCGACTGGTACCACCTTCTCTCAGAATGAGAGGTAAGTACACTTCAAGGCTCTTCTCTGTTCTGGCACCGAGGTGGTGGAATGAACTTCCCCTAGATGTCCGTACAGCGGAGTCCCTGACTATCTTCAAGCGATGATTGAAGACCTACCTCTTCCTGAAACACTAAAATTAGCACTTTCCAAGTTTGTAGAATTCGAGTTATATTTATATTAAGTTTGTAATCTGGCATACCAGTGTAGATTTATTCATTGCTAGAGACTCAAAGCAGTTTTGTACGTCGCTCTGTATAAGGGCGTCTGCTAAATGCCATGAATGTGAATGTAAATGGTAGGATGTGTGTTTGTATCAACACGGAATGGTGCAAGAACCCACTTGTGACCGTGGAGCCTCCCTCCCAGATGCACTGAACTAATTCTACGCCCGTTTGAGGTGCAGAACAACGAGAAGGCAAGAAAGACCACCCCTCCTCCCAGTGACCAGGTGACTATTCAAAGCTAAAGTGAGGAAAACGCTATGCAGAGTGAACCCACAGACATCTGCTGGACCAGACAATGGTTTTGGCAGAGTGCTCAGGGAATGTGCAGAACATCTAGCAGATGTCTTCACCAACATCTTCAACATTTCCCTGAGCAGCAATGTTGTTTCTACGTGCCTCAAGACAATGACCATCGCCCCCCGTGCCAAAGTCTACAGTCTCCTGCCTCAATTAATATCGTCCTGTCGCAGTCACTCCCATCATGATGAAGTGCTTCAAGAGGCTCATCATGAGACACTTCAAGACCCAGCTTCCACCCTCACTGGACCCCATGCAGTTTGCATATCGCCCAAACCATTCCACAGACAATGCCATTGCCACGACCCTCCATCTGGCCCTCACTCACCTGGACAATAAGGACACTTACGGACAAATGCTGTTCATAGACTTCAGTTCAGCATTCAACACAATCATCCCTCAGCACCTGATTGAGAAGCTGAGCCTACTGGGCACTTCCCTCTGCAACTGGATCCTGGACCTCCTGACTGGAAGACCTCAGTCACACCCTTTTCACTCTCCTGCCATCAGGAAAGACGTTCCAAAGTATTCAGGCCTTACATCCAGACTGTGCAAAAGTTTTTTCCTCAAACTATCCGGCTCCTCCACACACAGAACTGAACTGAAACACACACACACACACCCACACACACACACACACACACACACACTCACTCAACTGTGTTACTGAACTGTACAACACACACTCATTACTCATCTCAATTTATTCCACCACCATTTATTATTTATATTTAATCATATTATACGTACATATTTTACTTTCGACTGCTGTTACTGCTGTTTTGTATGTTAACATATACTCTCTTGTATATAGTCCTTTATAGTCCCTTTTACTGTATATTCAGAGTATACAGTAGGTTTACTGGTTGGCAATATTTTGTGTTTTGTGTATCTGTCCCACACTGTCTTTTGTTGTCTTTATACATTTTCTTTTTTTTTGTCTGTTTGCACTAGGTTGCACATGATGCACTTTATGTGGCAAGGACACTTACTTTAGTACTTAACTTTGTGTTCTGTTATGTAGCTTTATGTTGTGTGTTGTAGCTCTATGTTGTTTAATGTCGCTAGGGATCTGGAGGAACATTGTCTCATTTCACTGTGTACTGCGTCAGCTATATATGGTAGAGATGACAATAAAAGCTTCTTGTCTGGTCTTGTCTTGTTGAATATTAGATCTCTTATGTCAAAAGTGTTGACTATAAATACAATTATTACCAACCAGGAGTTTAATGTACTGTTTTGACAGAAAGCGTGGATCAAACCGAGCAATTTCTAGCATTAAATGAAGCAAGTCCTCCTGGGTATAGATGCATACACCAGCCCTGCCTAAATTGCAGAGGAGGCGGTGTCACAGCTATTTAAATACTAAAAAACTAAACACAGTTCTTTACACCAACATAAAATTTTTAGCATCTGAAAGCAAGCCAATCAGTCAATTCCATTAATTATTATTTATAGACCCCCAGGGCCCTACTCTTATTTTCTTGAAGGATTTGCAGATTTCATCACAAATCTAGCTACTTCTTTAGACAAAGCATTAATTGTCTGTGACCTTAATATTCATTTTGATAATTAGGATGACTCCTTAAGAACATAGATTTTTATTCAGTGTTCATCTGCAAAATTAGCAGGAAATAAAACCACTGCACTAACATGCAAACCATCAATAGGTAGTAATGATTTCATTAACTTTTTCAATGATGTTGAAAACATCCAAACTACTACTATTTTATAAAAAGACAATCAATTACAAACTTTTACTCCTACTCACAAGAATGACAATTTCATTTATTCCCTCATCAAAATCAACTTGTATTCTCAATCCCTTGCCTACAAGTTTCTTTAAACAGAGAATTCTATCCTCTGGATAATGTTCTCTTCTATTGGATACCATTCTGTACAGCTGGGAATGGTTTCTCATCAATAGCATGGGGATCCATGAAATCACAGGTGTTTTGAGGATGGATTTGAACTGTAGTTAATGTCAACACATTCAACGACACATAGAGAGGCTGTATGGTTTGGCATCCTATCTGATCTTAAATTTGATTGGCTCACAATCTCGCAGGCCAAAATCTCAGAAAGCACTGTCCTCAGTGCTAATATAATTAGCTCTGCTCACCAGTTTCATTTCACAGTTTTATGACTAAGGATGTTGGTGGTGTATGGGCCTTTTACAACATAAGTCCAGATACTGACATTTAGGCTAAGAACTTACCGATAGAGTCCGGTTTGCTACATGGACTACTGATGTCTGCTAGTGTTTTAGTGGGTTTTCGTAAGATGAGGGTGACAAGGAGGTTTTAGAAATGTTTGGTCAGACATGACTGTATTTGCATCAGTACTGATCTTAAATTTAACAGTCGTCCCATTCATTGGTAGCTTCACATGCCACTCATCCTCATTAGCATAACCAGAAACTGTCCCCAGAAACCATGTTCCCTGAGTTTCATGTTGACTGTCACTGGTCATTTCTTACTTCAGTCTTTGTTTTTGCAAGCATTCCCAAAAGGCCTGTTTTGTTACACCTGCAGCAATGTTGTTTCTACGTGCCTCAAGACAATGACCATCGCCCCCGTGCCAAAGTCTACAGTCTCCTGCCTCAATTAATATCGTCCTGTCGCAGTCACTCCCATCATGATGAAGTGCTTCAAGAGGCTCATCATGAGACACTTCAAGACCCAGCTTCCACCCTCACTGGACCCCATGCAGTTTGCATATCGCCCAAACCATTCCACAGACAATGCCATTGCCACGACCCTCCATCTGGCCCTCACTCACCTGGACAATAAGGACACTTACGGACAAATGCTGTTCATAGACTTCAGTTCAGCATTCAACACAATCATCCCTCAGCACCTGATTGAGAAGCTGAGCCTACTGGGCACTTCCCTCTGCAACTGGATCCTGGACCTCCTGACTGGAAGACCTCAGTCACACCCTTTTCACTCTCCTGCCATCAGGAAAGACGTTCCAAAGTATTCAGGCCTTACATCCAGACTGTGCAAAGTTTTTTCCTCAAACTATCCGGCTCCTCCACACACAGAACTGAACTGAAACACACACACACACACACACACACACACACACACACACACTCATTACTCATCTCAATTTATTCCACCACCATTTATTATTTATATTTAATCATATTATACGTACATATTTTACTTTCGACTGCTGTTACTGCTGTTTTGTATGTTAACATATACTCTCTTGTATATAGTCCTTTATAGTCCCTTTTTACTGTATATTCAGAGTATACAGTAGGTTTACTGGTTGGCAATATTTTGTGTTTTGTGTATCTGTCCCACACTGTCTTTTGTTGTCTTTATACATTTTCTTTTTTTTTGTCTGTTTGCACTAGGTTGCACATGATGCACTTTATGTGGCAAGGACACTTACTTTAGTACTTAACTTTGTGTTCTGTTATGTAGCTTTATGTTGTGTGTTGTAGCTCTATGTTGTTTAATGTCGCGCTAGGGATCTGGAGGAACATTGTCTCATTTCACTGTGTACTGCGTCAGCTATATATGGTAGAGATGACAATAAAAGCTTCTTGTCTGGTCTTGTCTTGTTGAATATTAGATCTCTTATGTCAAAAGTGTTGACTATAAATACAATTATTACCAACCAGGAGTTTAATGTACTGTTTTTGACAGAAACGTGGATCAAACCGAACGAATTTCTAGCATTAAATGAAGCAAGTCCTCCTGGGTATAGATGCATACACCAGCCCTGCCTAAATTGCAGAGGAGGCGGTGTCACAGCTATTTAAATACTAAAAAACTAAACACAATTGTAATACATTGGAGTTCTTTACACCAACATAAAATTTTTAGCATCTGAAAGCAAGCCAATCAGTCAATTCCATTAATTGTTATTTATAGACCCCCAGGGCCCTACTCTTATTTTCTTGAAGGATTTGCAGATTTCATCACAAATCTAGCTACTTCTTTAGACAAAGCATTAATTGTCTGTGACCTTAATATTCATTTTGATAATTAGGATGACTCCTTAAGAACATAGATTTTTATTCAGTGTTCATCTGCAAAATTAGCAGGAAATAAAACCACTGCACTAACATGCAAACCATCAATAGGTAGTAATGATTTCATTAACTTTTTCAATGATGTTGAAAACATCCAAACTACTACTATTTTATAAAAAGACAATCAATTACAAACTTTTACTCCTACTCACAAGAATGACAATTTCATTTATTCCCTCATCAAAATCAACTTGTATTCTCAATCCCTTGCCTACAAGTTTCTTTAAACAGAGAATTCTATCCTCTGGATAATGTTCTCTTCTATTGGATACCATTCTGTACAGCTGGGAATGGTTTCTCATCAATAACATGGGGATCCATGAAATCACAGGTGTTTTGAGGATGGATTTGAACTGTAGTTAATGTCAACACATTCAACGACACATAGAGAGGCTGTATGGTTTGGCATCCTATCTGATCTTAAATTTGATTGGCTCACAATCTCGCAGGCCAAAATCTCAGAAAGCACTGTCCTCAGTGCTAATATAATTAGCTCTGCTCACCAGTTTCATTTCACAGTTTTATGACTAAGGATGTTGGTGGTGTATGGGCCTTTTACAACATAAGTCCAGATACTGACATTTAGGCTAAGAACTTACCGATAGAGTCCGGTTTGCTACATGGACTACTGATGTCTGCTAGTGTTTTTAGTGGGTTTTTCGTAAGATGAGGGTGACAAGGAGGTTTTAGAAATGTTTGGTCAGACATGACTGTATTTGCATCAGTACTGATCTTAAATTTAACAGTCGTCCCATTCATTGGTAGCTTCACATGCCACTCATCCTCATTAGCATAACCAGAAACTGTCCCCAGAAACCATGTTCCCTGAGTTTCATGTTGACTGTCACTGGTCATTTCTTACTTCAGTCTTTGTTTTTGCAAGCATTCCCAAAAGGCCTGTTTTGTTACACCTGCAGCAATGTTTCCCTCGAGCAGGACAGACCCCGTGTTAGTGCACACATTCTTGACCAGATCAGTTAGCTACTTTCATCTCTTTATTTAGTGTCAGAATTTCTGCATTTGCCTCCTGTGTTTCTTTAATTGTTTTTTGTGTTTAGACATCACATGCACCTCGAACGTCCGTGCTTTGTAATCAGTTCTGACTGGCGAGCAATCTGTTTCACTTTCTCCAGCATCAAATCAGGCTCTAACTGCAGTTTTTCAAACGTCACTATCATTTTCCTCTTCCGCTGAAAATTTAAATGTGCTGAATATGGGTTCAGCATGTTTGCCATCACATACAATAGTGAATTCACCTGTACATCACCTTCTTCTTTGTCAAGTTTATTTGCAATCCTCAAAATGTGCAAAATGCTGCCTCCAGACCAGCTAACATGATGGCTGTGCAAAATTTTTAACTTCGGCGTGTGAAACTTTTTAAAAATCTCCTGTTCAAAACATTTTAATTATACTGATTATATGAGTAAAACTTTGCAACTTTATGGAAACTAAGACAAACCAGAATTTAATTTGTCATTTAGCATTTGTGAAGTGTTATGCATTTTATGAATCATTGTCACCTAGAGAAACAAAAAAACAAAACAGTCAAGGAGTAATTAACATTTATTCAGTGGATCTTTCAGTGGTTATAGAAGAATTTTAATTTACAGTCAAGGAGTAATTAACATTTATTTAGTGGATCTTTCAGTGGTTATAGAAGAATTTTAATTTACAGTCAAGAAGTAATTAACATTTATTCAGTGGATCTTTCAGTGGTTATAGAAGAAGTTCTGGTTAGTAGCTACAAAAGTGGTCCAAGAAGGGACAACTAGTAAACTTGGAAAAGAATAATAGGCAACCACGGTTCATGGATATGAGTGGAAAGAGTGAAGGACAGTAAAGGCATGTGGAGGTTTCTTTGACCACCTACATAAACATTGCAGACCAATACACCACTTTCTTGGCAACAGTATCCTTTGTGTCAGTGGCCTCTTTCTGTAAAATTATTCAGCCTTCCACATAGCAAAACTTCCACAGATTTCTCGGATCTTCTACAACATCTGCTGGATGTGCTGGACAAACACACCTGTTAAATGGAGCCCAACGACACCTTTAGAGGTTTTTTGTATTCCAGAATGTGCAACACCCAAGACAGTGAAGGATCTGCAAAGGGTAACATTTCTAGCTGTAGTTAGATATATTACGTGTGGCTCATTGGGAGCCACAAAAATAACCGGTTTGCATTGATTGCTTCTAAAGCTTGTGCAACACAATATTAGGATTAGGATCCTATTATTTTGTTCGTGCCATTTTCATTTGTTACTTTCACCAATTAATTTTGCCCATTTCAAGTTATTTTCAGTTTAAAAAATTTATTAAAAAAGCATTCTTAGAAAAAAGTGACTATAAGAGAATTAAATTAAGATATCTTCACATCATCAACAAAATGTCATGATTAGTGTTGCAAGGGCAATAAAGTGGCAATTGGTCAGGTGATCAGCAAAGATGACCAGTAGGGCAAAACACTTGGTGAAACATGAAACAAAGGCTTGGTTTACACAGAGACTTCATAAAATTCAAATTAACATAAAAGTGTATATATACACAAACTAATAAAAGGTTAAATTCAAAACAGCTGTAGGCAAACGTATGTAATAGAAACAACCAGTGACAGGACAGGGTGGGACATAATATAAATCAAAACAAAAACACACAAAGCTACATGAACACTAGATAAAAATATGTGTGCTGTAGCTCTGTGAGCTGGCATGCAATTTGTGAGCTGTCAGCGCTGGGGACAAAGGGAATAATCTCTGATAACATATCATATTCAACATATCATATTCAGGTTGTTGGAATAAGACTTTGGCCTCTTTGGCCGCTGCCATATCCATGGCTTGTGAGGCCATGCTATCAGCCCCTGGTGTGAGCAGGTTGTCCGAGCATGACTTGCCACTCCTGCTAAACAGTTGTTTATTCTAAACCAAGTTGATATTGAAAACACAAAATGCACTGCCTTAGTAAACTGGTCTAGAATAGTAAAGATGGTGGTGTTACCTTGGGAGAGTGGTAGGCCAGTAACAAAGACGAGTGCCAAGTGAAACCAGATTGAATAGGGATAGACAGGGGATGAAACAGGCATGCAAGGGGTTGATGATAGCACACAGAGCAGTGAGAGACAATTTTGTTCCACCAGAACTATTGCACTCAGACACACAAGATTATGACTGGTACCAGGATTACAAGTGAATGAGAATAAATTACCTCACTGGAGCACCTGTAAAAGCACAGAGTTATGGAAAGGCAAACAGCAAGTGGGTCAATTACCTGGGTCACCTTGAATGCTTTAAGCAATTTTAGCGCTGCCTCAACTTCCCAAGTGATGGCCCTCATTATCCAGAAAAGAGAAAGCATAGTGTAAGGACTAAAGGGGGTTCATCTTGGGCAAATTGCCATCTGAGGACATCAGGTTTGGTATTATTTAATCCCAGGGTGTTCTATGATAGTAAGGTTAACAACAAAGGAATAGGGCCTATTATGCCTGATGAAAATTCAGCTACGTGGCCATCTGGAAATTGGCCAATTTTCTGTGGTAAGTCCACACTATGAATGGCTGTTTATGTTCCTTGAGCCAGTGCCTCCAATCCTGTAGGGCCAACTTTATGTCCAGCAACTTGCCATAAATGCCATTAAGAAATACTTCCAGGAGGTCTGCAATGTTTCAGCCTGACTAAGGTTTGTATGTTGAAGGTGATTGCATATTTATTTAGTTGTTAAACAAACTGCAAACCTCTGCAAGTAAGATTAGAAATTAAATTACTTAGCCACACTGCATTGCCCTTGATGAAGGATGAGCAACTGTTTAGCAGCCTTCTTCCCTAGAACAGGATAATAAAACACATAAAAAGGTTCAAATTGGCAGTAAACAAGAGAAAAGGGGGTACACAGGGCTGGCTGACTGTTTTAAACTTTTGAAGCCATGCAGTCCCATTAGGGTAGGAAACCTTAGTCTTAAATTTGTTCTGTGGAATAGATCAGTCGCCACTGGCTGAGGGTTGGAGAGAGAGGGCAAATATGTGATTTAGATGCTGGTCAATTTGAATCATTTGTTCAGACAGGTTATGCTGGTTATTAGCAAGGTCCGACAGCAGCTGGTCATGCTGTCTGAGAGATTCTGGGAGCAAGGAACCTAGTTCTGCTATGTAATAGTCACCCGTCACATCTACAGTTGTGAAAGGACACTGATGTAAGAGCTAAAGACAAGTTGTTTATTTTAATCTAAGTGGGTAGAATTGTTGTATGGGATAGAACTAGAAAAAAACTAATGGGAAAAATGATGAACAGAACAATCTGGCTGTAAATGACTCGAAAAATAGAGTTTATATATGCTGCCGTCTGATGAGAAAATGAGAAACAGGTTTGTTTGCTGGTGAATTGGGAGCACAGAGAACAAAATTAAATTTAGAAACAGGGGAGAACAAAAGTACACCTGGACGGTAAGTTTAGCACAAGAAATAAATGATCTCAAAATTTATGTTCAAACATATTGTATTCAAGAATCATGGAAAATAATTCAGAAACTCTTGTCTGGATCATATATTCGATTTTGTTGTGTCCTTAGCAATTGATTTGAATGCACATTCATGTATATCACTTCTCTGCATTAAGCATCTGACAGATGAGTGGGCAGAGTATTAGGGCCATCTTACTAAACCAATGTCAGCTCCTCTTGCATTCCTTTCCTATGTTGTGCTGAGGCTGTATCTGTAGGCTTTTATGTATATGCTATTTATGTACAGTGGAACCTGGTATTGTCGATGTCCTAGGGGGTTGCCAAAAAGCATCGAGATAACCGATGATCGAGATAAACGAAAATCAAAATGGCGGCAATATATTAATGTGCTTGAAATTTCTTTATGTACATGATGTGCGTTAATAAATGAGAATGTGCATGCACGTGTTTTTGAAGGGTTTTTTTTACACAACAGCGTTGCTGCGATTTGTTTGATGAAGGCATGCTATAAAAATACATACAGTACATGCTTATCTGTCAGGAATCCACCTGCCACGCCCCCTTCGGCCTCCTTCAGCGTGTCAGGTGCTTTCTCGGCCGCTTTCTCTGAAGCTCCCGCAGCTTCAATCGCGCACATATGGTGCTCGTTTAGCATCATCACCAGCTCCTATTTAAACTTCCACACTCTCACTGTCCGTTATTGTTGGTATATGTTGGTTCACGGTGGTCGTTGTTATCGCTCATGTGTATCCCGGTATGTGCCTTCCCACCGGCACTCTCTCAACGGCTGTGCTTTTCTTCCCAAAGCGCACCGCGGATTCCCCCCGATCCTGCCGTTGTTCATTCTATGCTTTTGCTGCTCATCCCACGTTCCGTGCCCGTTCATCGCATAACATTTAACAACAAAAGGCATATGTGCACTAACTAACAGCAGAGATTCACCAGTATACAATACAACACCTGTAGCAGCTGTAAGCCTTGATTTTTCCGCCACTTCCGCGAGTTCTTCTGCGGCTGCACCGAGATAACCGACGTTAAATGGCAAATTTTCCCCCCCTTGTGCTCGAGATATCAGGGTTCGGCGACAAAAGAATCGACATAACCGATAAAAAATGCTAAGACAAAGCGAGAATTTGCCGGTTCCACTTCAAAAACGTCGACTTAATAGGGTTGTTGAGATAACCGAGGTTGAGATAAGCGGGTTCCACTGTATATGCTTTTATGTATAAGCTAAAAGTGTGGACTGAATAAACACTACCCCATTGCTGTCTCCTAAGTCTTTTTGGAGCCACTTTGTATCAGGTAGCAGAGGTACATAAGCACCTCTGGCTGAACATCAACATCAACAGCTAAGAAGGACTGTCTGGTCACTAAGTGAATAGTTCTTAGCCTACTTCACATTGAGGTACCCTTTAATTTTTTGATACATAAGAACATAAGGAGACATTTGAGAGCCACAGAGAGCTTAACAATCACTTTGAAGGAGCTGAAGTGTTCAGTAGCTTGGAGTGGAGTAATGGTGCACCAATGCAATTTGTAAAACTACCCATTTCTTTAAACACAACATCCTTGCAGTGTATGAAGAAGAAAAGGGTAATAATAAAATAGGTGGGGAAACATCAACTGCAACTTTGAAACTTTTTGGCTTTAGATGAATTAATGGCACTTGTTAAATTTCCATCATATTAGACTGTTTGCTCATTTGTATAAATATGTAAAAAATACTTTTGACTGGGTAGGAATTTATCTTTGCAATGGTGTCAACGTAAGGCAGCGTTAGGGCTAGACTAAGCCTAAATTCACATCAACCATCTCTCGCATCAACCTGCATCTATCCCCAGCATCTTCCTTAATAATGTATGGTCTCATGTGAACAAAATGGACGAACTGCTGCTCTGGCTAACAACTTCCAAATGTTTTAAATTATGTAGTGTCATCATTTTGTATGAAAACATGGTTTAACAATAACAACAGTGGGCTAGAGGGTTGCAGTGTTTTTTGAGCAGACAGAATAGCAAGTCAAGTCAAGAGTTATTGTCATAAAAAGGCTTTTGTCGTCATTTCTGCTATACACAGTGGTACACAGTAAAAAAGAGACAATGTTCCTCCGGAACCCTGGTGCTACACTAAACAACATAGAGCTACAACACAATACAAGCTACATAAAGTGCATCGAGTGCAACCTAGTGCAAACAGTGCAGACGAAAATCAGTACAGACAGACATTGCAGACAAACAACACAAGACAAGACAAAACCTGAGATAGCGCCAACTAGTAAACCTACTGTATACTCTGAATATACAGTACTGTGTGAGGAGAACTGTAAAAACTATAAGCGGGAGTGAATATAAACAGACACAATGTAGTGCAAAAAACAGCAGCAGTCAAGAAGTGCAAAAGACAGCAGGTAAACAGTATAGTATAATGACAGTATAGTATAATAAGTAACAGTCAAAGGTGCAAAAACAGCATGTAAACGGTATAATAGAGTCAAAGGTGCAAAAGACAGCATGTAGTAAACAGTAAACAGTGTAGTACTATTATACTTACAGTGTAGTATAATAATAAATAAATTATGGTGGAATGGGCTGAGATGAGTAATGAGTGTGTGTTAAGTGTTAAGTCCAGGTTATACAGTTCAGTAACACACACTGAATGTGTGTGTGTGAGTTTCCTTTCAGTTCTGTGTATTGAGGAGCCTGATGGCTTACGGGAAAAAACTGTTGCACAGTCTTGATGTGGCGGCCCGAATGCTTCGGAACATTTACCTGATGGCAGGAGATTGAAAAGTGTGTGTGACAGGTGTGTGGTCATCCACAATGCTGTTTGCTTTGCAGATGCAGCATGTGGTGTAAATGTGCATAATAGAGGGGAGAGAGACTCCGATGATCTTCTCAGCTGTCCTCAATATCCTCTGTAGGGTCTTGCGATCCGAAACGGTGCAGTTCCCAGACCAGGCAGTGATGCAGCTGCTTAAGATGCTCTCAATGGTCCCTCTGTAGAACATGGTCAGGATCGGGGGAGGGAGATGAGCTTTCCTCAGACTTCTCAGGAAGTAGAGACGCTGCTGGGCTTTCTTGGTGATGGAGCTGGTGTTGAGTGACCAGGTGATGTTGTCCGCCAGATGAACAACAAGGAATTTAGTGCTCTTGACGATCTCCACTGAGCATCCATCAATATTCAGTGGAGATTGGTCGCTCTGTGCAGGTTGTTTGCTCCACACCAGGCAGTTAATCGTTGCACCTCCTCTCTGTATGCTGACTCATCGTTCTTGCTGATTAGACCCACCACGGTCGTGTCATCTTGCCGACTTGATGATGTGGTTCGAGCTGTGCATTGCTACACAGTTGTGAGTCAGCAGAGTAAACAGCAGTGGGCTGAGCACACAGCCCTGAGGAGCCTCAGTGCTCAGTGTGGTGGTGCTGGAGATGCTTTTCCCGAATCCGGACTGACTGAGGTCTCCCAGTCAGGATGTCCAGGATCCAGTTGCAGAAGGAGGTGTTCAGGCCCAGTAGGTTCAACTTCTCGATCAGGTGTTGATTAATGATTGTGTTGAATGCTGAGCTGAAGTCAATAAACAGCATTCGTACATATGAGTCCTTGTTGTCCAGGTGGGTGAGGGCCAGATTGAGGGTTGTGGAGATGGCATCGTCCGTGGAACATTTTGGACGATACGCAAACTGCATGGGGTCCAGGGAGGGTGGAAGCTGGGTTTTGATGTGCCTCATGACGAGCCTCTCGAAGCACTTCATCACGATTGGTGTGAGCGTGACAGGACAATAGTCATTGAGGCAGGAGACAGTAGATTTCTTCGGCACGGGAACAACGGTTGTTGTCTTGAGGCACGTGGGAACAACGTTGCTGCTCAGGAAGATGTTGAAGATGTCAGTGAAGACATCTGCTGGCTGTTCTGCACATTCCCTGAGCACTCTGCCAGGAAAGTTGTCAGGTCCAGCAGACTTCCGTGGGTTAACTCTGCATAGAGTTTTCCTCACTTCTGCTGTGGTTAGACAGAGCACCTGGTCAGTGGGAGAAGGGGTGGTCTTCTTCGCCTTCACGTTGTTCTGTACCTCAAACAGGGCGTAGAAGTCATTCAGCGCATCTGGGAGGGAGGCATCACGGTCACAAGCAGATGATGTCTTGTAGTTAGTGATCGCCTGGATGCCCTGCCACATGCGCCGGATGTCTTCGCTGTCCTGGAAGTGGTCGTAGATTTTCTTTGCGTGTGCGTGTGCGCGCTTCGCCTCTCTGATGGCACGGGACAGTTTGGCCCTTGCTGTTTTTAAGGCCGTCTTGTCCCCTGTATGTCCCCTGAGTCTCTTTGTTTAAACAGCACATGCACATTTGCAGTAATCCACCGCTTCTGGTTGGAGCGTGTAGTGATGGTCTTGAAGATAGTCACATCATCAACGCAATTGCTGATGTAGCTGGTCACTGTCGATGTGTACTCCTCCAAGTTGATGGAATTGCCATTGGTTGCAGCCTCTCTAAACATGTCCCAGTCAGTGCATTTAAAACAGTCCTGAAGAGCAGAAGTAGCTCCTTGTGGCCAGGTTTTCCCCTGTTTCAGAACCGGTTTAGAGCGTCTGACGAGCGGTCTGTATGCTGGTCTAAGTAGCCGAGATGGGGGCGGGGCTCCACACAATACGCGACGGGGATGTTTGTGTAAACAAGATCCAGCATGTTCGCTCCTCTCGTTGCAAAGTCCACATGCTGATGGAGTTTAGGGAGTTTACGGTCAAGTCAAGTTTATTTCTATAGCGCTTTTCACAACAGACAATCAGCTTTACAGAAATCAACAGTGAATGGTGTGAAAGGTGAATGGTGTGCAATTATCCCTGATGAGCAAGCAATAACAAATAATGACTGTGGCAAGGAAAAACTCCCTTAGATGTTATGAGGAAGAAACCTTGAGAGGAACCAGACTCAAAAGGGGAACCCATCCTCATTTGGGTGACATCAAGAGTTTGATCATAAATTTTCAACAATACAGAACACTGGAGAGTGAAAACTAACATGAGCACTGGAGTATAAGATTATAAGTAATGTTCTTTCTACAGTCTTATATAGTCTTTATGGTTATAAAACTAGGAGCTACTGAGCTCAACATTTGTGATCATCACAGATCCAGCACCAGCTTCTCCATGCCAGAGCCTTTAAACACTCCAGGAGGTCCAATGTCAAAACTCCACACATGTAGTGGGATCCAATTGGCACTGGTACATCCCTAGATGGTAGAGGATGTTTGCGAGTTCGGCATCTACTTCTTCAAAGGTCCATTAACTTCATGAGGTGGGACGTGACTGGAGCTGGCCAAACCTCAGGATGCCTCGGGATGGGGAGAGAAAGAAAAGCAGTGGAGAGAAATTAGCGTAGCTGCTGTTCATGATATTTACAGCGCAAGTTAATAATGTGCATGTTAATAATGTTCTGGCTTTAATCTGCACTTAAACTGGGAGAGTGTGTCTGAACCCCAAACACTGTCAGGAAGACTGTTCCAAAGTTTAGGAGCTAAATGTGAGAATGGTCTACCGACTTTAGTGGACTATTCTAGGAACTACTAGAAGTCCAGAGTTTTAAGATCTCAGGGAGAGTGACGGATTGTAGCGTGTAAAAAGACAGGATAGATACATGGGAGCCAAACCATTTAGGGCTTTATAAGTAAGAAGTAGTAGTTTGTAGTCTATTCGAAACTTAACAGGAAGCCAGTGTAGGGATGATAAGATTGGGGTTATATGATCATATTTTCTTGACCTTGTAAGAACTCTTGCTGCCGCATTCTGAACTAACTGAAGCTTGTTTATTAATGATGCAGGACATCCACCTAGTAATGCATTACAATAGTCTATTCTGGACGTCATGAAAGCATGGACAAGCTTCTCTGCATCAGATATAGATAACAGGTTTCTTAGCTTAGAAATATTTCTAAGGTGAAAGAAGGTTTTTGTGACTTGGTTGATATGATTTTTGAAAGACGAGTTGCTGTCTAAAATAACTCCCAGGTCTTTTACCGTTGAACTAGTGGTTACAGAACATCCGTCTAAATGCAGGTTGAGATGCTGTATACTGGTTTTTGGGCCGATGAGCAAAATCTCTGTCATCAGAATTTAATAGTAGAAAGTTATGGGTCATCCAATCTCTTATTTCTTTAACAATGCCTGTACCGTAACAATGTCTGGTGGTTGTACACATGAACACAGCTGACTCTGGTGTCCATGTATTGTGAAAGGTCAGGCTAAATATGGTGAAAGCGCAATTTTTGGATCTAGAGAGGCCGCTGCGAGCTACTGCGGTGCCGCCATCTTGGATTCAAGTGGACTAATCCAGCCATTAGGGTGGTACAAGCCAGTGCACTCTTAGTGCTGGATGAAGAGTGGAAAGTCAGTTGGACCAGATGTAAGACCGATAGAAGCATGTAGATTTAGGAGAGATGGAAGTGGAGTTTTTAACCAGATTGTTTAACAAGATTTTGGAAGGTGAGAGGATGCCTGAGGAATGGAGGAGGAGTGTGCTGGTACTGATCTTTAAGTACAAGGTAGATCCTGTAGTAACTACAGGGGATTTATGTTGATCAGTCACACCATGAAGTGGAAGCCAGGCTGAGAGAAGAGGTGACCATCTGTGAGCAACCGTATGGTTTTATCCCGAGGAAGACCACCACAAACGCATTATTTGCTTTGAGAATGTTGATGGAGAAGTATAGAGAAGGTCAGAAGGAAGTGCATTGTGTGTTTGTGGATTTAGATTAAGCGTACGACAGGGTGCCGAGAGAGGAATTGTGGTACAGTGTGAGGAAGTCAGGTGTGTCATAGAAGTATGTGAGGGTGATGCAGGACATGTATAAGGACAGTGTGACAGCAGTAAAGTGTGCATTAGGAACAACAGACTGGTTCAAGGTGGAGGTTGGACTGCATCATATGTAAAGCGCTTTGAGTGCTGCAGAAAAGCGCTATATAAATGTAACAAATTATTATTATTATTATTATTATTATCAAGGATCGGCTCTGAGCCCTTTCCTGTTTGCAGTGGTGATGGACAGGTTGATGGACGAGGTCAGACAGGAGTGTCCATGGACTATAATGTTTGCGGATGATATTGTTATTTGTCGTGAGAGAAGAGAACAGGTTGAGATGAGCCTGGAGAGGTGGAGGTACGTGCTGGAGTGAAGGGAAATAAAAGTCAGTTGGAGTAAGACAGAATACATGTGTTTAAATGAGAGGGAGGGCAGTGGAGGGGTGCAGTTGCAGGGAGGTGGGGAAGGTGGAGGAGTTCGGGTACCTGGGGTCAACAGTGCAAAGCAATGGAGCGCGTGTTAGAGAAGTGAAGAAAAGAGTGCAGGCAGGGTGGAGAAGAGTGGCAGGAGTGATTTGTGATAGAAGGGTATTTGCAAGAGTGTAAGGAAAAGTGTATAGGACTGTGGTGAGACCTGCGATGTTGTATGGTTTAGAGACAGTGGCATTGAGTAAAAGACAGGAGGTGGAGCTAAGGTGGCAGAGCTGAAGATGTTGAGGTTTTCTTTGGGAGTAACGAGGATGGACAGGATTAGAAATAAGTTTATTAGATGGACAGCTCATGTAGGATGTTTTGGAGACATGGTGAGGGAGGCGAGATTTAGATGGTTTGGACATATGCAGAGGAGGGACATTGGGTATATCTGTAGGAGAATGCTGAGGATGGAGCCACCAGAAAGGAGCAAAAGCGGTTTATGGATGTGGTGAAGGAAGACATGCAGATAGTTGGGTTGAAAGAGAGAGATTTAGAGGACGGGGTATGGAGATGGATGATCCGCAGTGGCGACCCCTAATGGGAGAAGATGGAAGAAGAAGAAGAAGGAGAAGATGGAAGAAGAAGAAGAAGATGAAGAAGAGCAATGGACTCTGCTAAGTGCAAGGGTTCAGGTCTGTGCATTTATGGAGTAATGTTGCACCAGCCTGATTTGTAAAACCACCCATTAAATCCTTCAAACTGGCAGTTATCATAATTAAGAAACCTGACCTTGACCCTTGTCAGCTGTTCAACTACAGGTCAATATCAAACCTCCCCTTTATCTCCGAAGTTTTTGAAAATGTTGTAGGACAGCAGTTTTGCTCACATCTACTTAGAAATACAAATTTTTTAATGTATCAGTCAGGATTTAGGCCTCATCATCTCAGAGACAGTGCTAGTTAAAGTGGTAAATGACCTGTTATTGTCTCTGATCAGGGTTTTGTCACCTTACTTGTTGTGCTCGACCTTAGTGCAGCTTTTTACACCATTGATGATACTGTCCTCCTTGCTAGACTATAGAATGTTGTTGGAATATATGGAACAGCTTTCTCCTGGCTCAGGTATTATTTGACTGATCGCAATCAGTTTGTTGATGTAAATGGTAAGTTCTCCACACTCTCTGAGGTAAAGTTTGGTGTTCCACAAGGATCAGTCTTAGGTCCATTGCTTTTCACTTTTCATATGCTGCTTCTGGATGAAATTAAACAAACATGGTATTTGCTTCCATTGCTATGCTGATGATAAACAGTTGTATATTTCACCAAAGCCAGATGAGAGGGATCATCTTAAAATTGTTGAGGAGAGTGTAAAGGACATTAGAGAGTAGATATTTGATAACTTCCTTCTGCTCAACTGTAATAAGATAAAAGTACTTTTACTCGAACCACATGTGGATATAAGTAAACTTTTCGATTACGTAGAATCTCTGGATGGTGTTTCTGTCTCCGAGTGTACAGCAGTCAAAGACCTTGCTGTGATTATTGTCTCTAGTCTTTCCTTTGAGCTTCATGTGAATAACATTACCAGGATAGCCTTCTTTTTTAACTAGTTTATGTTTTTGTTACATCCAGATTAGACTACTATAATACTTTACTGTCTGGGTGTTAAAGTGCATAAATAAGCTTCAATTAGTTCAGAATGCAGCAGCAACAGTCCTTACTAGATCTAGAAAATATGACCACATCAGCCCTGTTTTAATAAGTCTACACTGGCTCCCAATTAAATATCGCATCGATTATAAAATACTACTACTGACGTATAAATCACTTAACGGTACCATGCCTACTTAAATCAAAAAGTGCAGGCTATTTGTTGGTACTTCAAATAATGAAGACTCCAGCAGGTGGCAGATTTTGCAGCCTTTCAATCAGTGTTTGACACTCAGACACAGTCTGTGTTCAAGTCGAGGCTGAAAAAATTTTTTTATTCAAGCCTTTCACTGGTAGATTTTTCTTAGGTAAAGGAGCAGATCTGGATGGATCGTTAGTATAGAGTGTTCAGTGAATTGGGATATTTGTATGTTGTCGTTCCCTCACTCTCACACATTCACTCAGATTTGTTGACGGTGGTGTGGTGGGCCGTCCCTTATCCCATTATCCCTCATCTCTTATTCCTGTCTTTCTCCTCTCCTCAGATCTGCTGGCTTCGTCCAGGCCTGCCCCTGGATGATGTTTTCTTTGATTGAATGCCACTCTGTGCAGCTGGGGATGGTTTCTTCCTAACGGCCTGGGGATCCATGAAATTATGAAGAACACAAGCTTTGAGGATTTGGATTTGGACTGTAGTTAATGTCAACAGTCTGCTACACTGACTCAGGACTACAGTTTGCAACTGATCACTATCACTGCACACCTCAACATTGCTTATGTGTTATAAATGGATATTTATTGCAACCCAGATGGGGATGGATTCCCTCTGGAGTCTGGTTCCTCTCAAGGTTTCTTCCTTGTGCCATACCAGGGATTGTTTCCTTGCCACAGTCACCATTATCTTGCTCATTAGGGGCAAACTTACACTTATAAACTATAATCGTATTGATAATTTTTACCATATTATCTGTGTAAAGCTGCTTTAAGACAATGTTCCTTGTTAAAAGTGCTATATGTGGCGGAGGGGAATATGCCACCGCCTTGTGGGGCAGACAACAAGCCTTTGACTAAGGAAGACTGAGTGGGCAACAGGATCCTAGTCCTCCCACCCAATGCTTTAGGTCTCAGTATAACGAGTGGTTAAATGTTGTTGTCTATCGTGTTGTCATGTGGGACTACAGATAAGGTGAGGTGGGCTTCAGGATCTATCTTATTCACGGTGGTAGCCTGAAGCGTACGTGAGTGTGGAGAATACTCAGGAAAACCCACCCTCCCAGATCTAACAGGATAGATGAGATGGCCCCACTCCTTAGTATAAAGGACTCAAGTTAACTTACAGACATTCAATTTAACTAAACAAAAATATTTATTTAAATAAAAACAATTAGTTTTATGAAAAGGCTCAGGGAGAAACATATATATATATATATATATATATATATATATATATATATATATATATATATAACCATAAAGAAAATAAGAACAATGTGACTATTTCAGTTAAGACTTAAACAACCACAAGGAAAATAAAAACAATGTGACTGTTCAATTGAAACTTAAACGTGTTCTTTTGCCACACTGAACATTTCACATTCACAATTAGTTGGTATCAAATCAGTTCACCTCAAATTTTAAAGAGTTCGTTTCAAAAATCAAGGGAAAAATTATACTCAGTCCTTTAATGAGTCAAAATGTCCAGAGACTGGCAACAAAAACGAGTCTTTGTGTGGAAAACTCACATATTAGTTTCTCGAACAACAGTTTCTTTAAACACAGTTCTGTTTTGATACTTGTTGAAAGGAAAAGGTAACTTGCTTATCAACTTTTAAGGAAAAATGAACAAATTATTGTACATCACCACCCTTAGGTCCTGGACAGAACGCTGAAAGGTGTCCGGATAGGCAGGGTACTGTACCCTTAACTATTTGATCCCCAATGATTGCCCTCGTGATCCTTTAACACAGAGCACGACCCGACGAGGCCACAATCCCGACTTTTTTATGTGCTCCCAATGGTGATCAATTAGAGGAAACAACGAACACACGATGCCATCCAACGAATCAGCTAATAGTCCCCGCAACAGCATCCACTACACTTTGAGTTCGTTTGAACTAACGAAAATCTGGATGTAAATTGCAAAAGAACCCAAAAATACGGGGGTATTCAACTTCCTCAACGAATAACTCAAATGACCTTAACAGGCCTGTTGTCCCGCCTTATTCAGAAGCACAACGAAAAACTTGCTAATAATAACAAACTATTTAAGATGAACGGAGACTTAGAAGCACGTCAGGTAGCTTTGATGCATGTCATCAGTCTGAACTAACTTCCTATGCTGATTAAGAAGTCCTTCTTCTCCATACATTTTTCGCGCACATGTCGGAGCAAAACAAAATGGCGGCGCCCATATCAAAATAAAAGTCCCCTCATAATTGAATCTGTATATCCACTACATATAGAAATAAAAATGGATTGAATTGAATTGAATGTTTACAAATGAGGAGCACAGACTCTACTGCTGCTCAAAGTAATTGCTTTGCTCACTTTGGGTATATGATGATTAGGTGCATCCGGAGGAATGTGCCCTGCAGTCACAGTAAAGGCAGTCACAGTAAAGGCAGAGAATTCTCTCTGTAAATATTACAGAGAGAATTCTCTGCCTTTACTTTGACTGCAGGGCACATTCCTCCGGATGCTAATGCTAAACTAGATATGGAAGAACTGCATACAGCAATCAGCAAACAAAAGTCTTCCCACAATGAAAGAGCTTTTATTGTTGCTGTAGACTTCAAGCATTTTTACTTAAAAAGTGTATTTTTAAAATTTCATCAGAATGTCTTCTGTTCTATCAGAGGGGACAACACAATGGATTAGTTATATGCAAACATTGCTGAGGCATATACACCTACTCCCTTCCCCCAGTTGGGTCAGTTTGATTACCTATTTTTGGTAATGCTAACTAATAACACACCACTCTTCAAACGTGTGTAACCAGCTGTGAGATATTGCCAGAGAGCGACATTTCTTCTCTACAGCAAAAGCGTTAGGATACTGACTGGAACATAATTGCCTCACAGACCACACTGGTGGACCATATCAACACGTGCATGTACATTTTTCCTAATCAGAAGCCACGGATGGACTCTGATGTTTTAAATGCTTTTAAATCTGGCTAATCTGGCTGGTGAACATACCACCTACACTGGACTCACCAGATTCCCTATCGCCCGAACAGGTCAACAGAGGATGCAGGTTCCATGGTTGTTCATTCAGCCCTCACCCACCTGGATAAGAACAACATATACTGAACAAAATTATAAACGCAATACTTGTTTTTGCCTCCATTTTTCATGAGCTTAACTCAAAGATCTCAAACTTTTTCTATGTACACAAAAGGCCTATTTCTCTCAAATATTGTTCACAAATCTGTCTAAATCTCTGTTAGTGTCAGGCTGACGACCCTGACGCGGAAGCGGAAGTAAGTCAATCATAGTTTATTCAACCAAAAACCCTCATAAACTGTGAAGAGAAACAAACAAAGGATATCCTCTCGGGACGAGTAATCCAAAGTCCGAAAACGAAAGTAACAGTCCAACAGCAAATAGTAAACCACTCGGGGACGGAGTCAGGAGACAGAACCAGCAGGAAAGGCTGGCGGTGCGGAATTCATGCAATCACCAGCATGACCTTCAAGAACCCACAGCCTGTGACTCGAGAACGTGAGTTTATATAGTCCTCCTCTAAACGAGCCACGGCTGTCGGGAATCAGAGCTGGCGTGGCATAACGAGGCAGCGTCACACCCGACGCCCCAAAACCCAACTACGCCAGGCAGACCATGGCTCTCCGAGGAAGGTCCCCTGTGGAGGTCCGTAACGGAGCGACGCCCATAGAGAAGACCGGAGGCTGAGCAAATTCCCTGGCAAAGATCAGAGGCAGAGTGTTCAGAGGCCGAGCAACGCCCACGGCGGGGAACCGGAACTAGATGGCGTCCATGACGAAAACCTGATGTTGGGGGGCGTCTCTGGCGGAGATCGGAGGCCGAGCGACGTCCTCAGCAGAGATAGGAGACCGAAAGATGCCCACAGCGGAGTCCTAAGGCCATGTGACGTCCCCGTCAGAGACCAAAGGCCTAACGACGCCCACGGCGGAGTCCGGAGATGGGTGACACTCATGGCAGAGTTCAGAGGCCATGCGACACCCACGGCGGAGGCTAGAAGCCGAATCACCATCAGGGAGACCGTGAGGCGAGCCGTTGCTTTCAGGGAGACCGTGAGGCGAGCCGTTGCTTTCAGGGAGACCGTGAGGCGAGCCGTTGCTTTCAGGGAGACCGTGAGGCGAGCCGTTGCTTTCAGGGAGACCGTGAGGCGAGCCGTTGCTTTCAGGGAGACCGTGAGGCGAGCCGTTGCTTTCAGGGAGACCGTGAGGCGAGCCGTTGCTTTCAGGGAGACCGTGAGGCGAGCCGTTGCTTTCAGGGAGACCGTGAGGCGAGCCGTTGCTTTCAGGGAGACCGTGAGGCGAGCCGTTGCTTTCAGGGAGACCGTGAGGCGAGCCGTTGCTTTCAGGGAGACCGTGAGGCGAGCCGTTGCTTTCAGGGAGACCGTGAGGCGAGCCGTTGCTTTCAGGGAGACCGTGAGGCGAGCCGTTGCTTTCAGGGAGACCGTGAGGCGAGCCGTTGCTTTCAGGGAGACCGTGAGGCGAGCCGTTGCTTTCAGGGAGACCGTGAGGCGAGCCGTTGCTTTCAGGGAGACCGTGAGGCGAGCCGTTGCTTTCAGGGAGACCGTGAGGCGAGCCGTTGCTTTCAGGGAGACCGTGAGGCGAGCCGTTGCTTTCAGGGAGACCGTGAGGCGAGCCGTTGCTTTCAGGGAGACCGTGAGGCGAGCCGTTGCTTTCAGGGAGACCGTGAGGCGAGCCGTTGCTTTCAGGGAGACCGTGAGGCGAGCCGTTGCTTTCAGGGAGACCGTGAGGCGAGCCGTTGCTTTCAGGGAGACCGTGAGGCGAGCCGTTGCTTTCAGGGAGACCGTGAGGCGAGCCGTTGCTTTCAGGGAGACCGTGAGGCGAGCCGTTGCTTTCAGGGAGACCGTGAGGCGAGCCGTTGCTTTCAGGGAGACCGTGAGGCGAGCCGTTGCTTTCAGGGAGACCGTGAGGCGAGCCGTTGCTTTCAGGGAGACCGTGAGGCGAGCCGTTGCTTTCAGGGAGACCGTGAGGCGAGCCGTTGCTTTCAGGGAGACCGTGAGGCGAGCCGTTGCTTTCAGGGAGACCGTGAGGCGAGCCGTTGCTTTCAGGGAGACCGTGAGGCGAGCCGTTGCTTTCAGGGAGACCGTGAGGCGAGCCGTTGCTTTCAGGGAGACCGTGAGGCGAGCCGTTGCTTTCAGGGAGACCGTGAGGCGAGCCGTTGCTTTCAGGGAGACCGTGAGGCGAGCCGTTGCTTTCAGGGAGACCGTGAGGCGAGCCGTTGCTTTCAGGGAGACCGTGAGGCGAGCCGTTGCTTTCAGGGAGACCGTGAGGCGAGCCGTTGCTTTCAGGGAGACCGTGAGGCGAGCCGTTGCTTTCAGGGAGACCGTGAGGCGAGCCGTTGCTTTCAGGGAGACCGTGAGGCGAGCCGTTGCTTTCAGGGAGACCGTGAGGCGAGCCGTTGCTTTCAGGGAGACCGTGAGGCGAGCCGTTGCTTTCAGGGAGACCGTGAGGCGAGCCGTTGCTTTCAGGGAGACCGTGAGGCGAGCCGTTGCTTTCAGGGAGACCGTGAGGCGAGCCGTTGCTTTCAGGGAGACCGTGAGGCGAGCCGTTGCTTTCAGGGAGACCGTGAGGCGAGCCGTTGCTTTCAGGGAGACCGTGAGGCGAGCCGTTGCTTTCAGGGAGACCGTGAGGCGAGCCGTTGCTTTCAGGGAGACCGTGAGGCGAGCCGTTGCTTTCAGGGAGACCGTGAGGCGAGCCGTTGCTTTCAGGGAGACCGTGAGGCGAGCCGTTGCTTTCAGGGAGACCGTGAGGCGAGCCGTTGCTTTCAGGGAGACCGTGAGGCGAGCCGTTGCTTTCAGGGAGACCGTGAGGCGAGCCGTTGCTTTCAGGGAGACCGTGAGGCGAGCCGTTGCTTTCAGGGAGACCGTGAGGCGAGCCGTTGCTTTCAGGGAGACCGTGAGGCGAGCCGTTGCTTTCAGGGAGACCGTGAGGCGAGCCGTTGCTTTCAGGGAGACCGTGAGGCGAGCCGTTGCTTTCAGGGAGACCGTGAGGCGAGCCGTTGCTTTCAGGGAGACCGTGAGGCGAGCCGTTGCTTTCAGGGAGACCGTGAGGCGAGCCGTTGCTTTCAGGGAGACCGTGAGGCGAGCCGTTGCTTTCAGGGAGACCGTGAGGCGAGCCGTTGCTTTCAGGGAGACCGTGAGGCGAGCCGTTGCTTTCAGGGAGACCGTGAGGCGAGCCGTTGCTTTCAGGGAGACCGTGAGGCGAGCCGTTGCTTTCAGGGAGACCGTGAGGCGAGCCGTTGCTTTCAGGGAGACCGTGAGGCGAGCCGTTGCTTTCAGGGAGACCGTGAGGCGAGCCGTTGCTTTCAGGGAGACCGTGAGGCGAGCCGTTGCTTTCAGGGAGACCGTGAGGCGAGCCGTTGCTTTCAGGGAGACCGTGAGGCGAGCCGTTGCTTTCAGGGAGACCGTGAGGCGAGCCGTTGCTTTCAGGGAGACCGTGAGGCGAGCCGTTGCTTTCAGGGAGACCGTGAGGCGAGCCGTTGCTTTCAGGGAGACCGTGAGGCGAGCCGTTGCTTTCAGGGAGACCGTGAGGCGAGCCGTTGCTTTCAGGGAGACCGTGAGGCGAGCCGTTGCTTTCAGGGAGACCGTGAGGCGAGCCGTTGCTTTCAGGGAGACCGTGAGGCGAGCCGTTGCTTTCAGGGAGACCGTGAGGCGAGCCGTTGCTTTCAGGGAGACCGTGAGGCGAGCCGTTGCTTTCAGGGAGACCGTGAGGCGAGCCGTTGCTTTCAGGGAGACCGTGAGGCGAGCCGTTGCTTTCAGGGAGACCGTGAGGCGAGCCGTTGCTTTCAGGGAGACCGTGAGGCGAGCCGTTGCTTTCAGGGAGACCGTGAGGCGAGCCGTTGCTTTCAGGGAGACCGTGAGGCGAGCCGTTGCTTTCAGGGAGACCGTGAGGCGAGCCGTTGCTTTCAGGGAGACCGTGAGGCGAGCCGTTGCTTTCAGGGAGACCGTGAGGCGAGCCGTTGCTTTCAGGGAGACCGTGAGGCGAGCCGTTGCTTTCAGGGAGACCGTGAGGCGAGCCGTTGCTTTCAGGGAGACCGTGAGGCGAGCCGTTGCTTTCAGGGAGACCGTGAGGCGAGCCGTTGCTTTCAGGGAGACCGTGAGGCGAGCCGTTGCTTTCAGGGAGACCGTGTTAAAATCCTATACGTTTTTTTAAAAAGCCATATTGCTATCATATACAATATGAACTTAATTAGAAATTACACATACAATCAAAGCTTAAACAATGACTGTGACTGATAGGTAAAGTCCTTAGATAACAATAGCTTCATCAATAATTACCCCAAACCACTTAATTACAATCTCTCTTGACCTTTCTTATTACAACAAATGAGCTTTACAAACACAGTTGGCACAACCAGAAAAAAATAATGTTAAAGGGTCAAGGGTCAAAAGCCCAACTAAAGCAACCACTGATCTCCAAAATGGTGAGGTCAAACAATACAGTTTCGAACAAATATAGTGTCAAAGAATGTTTTGTATATATACATTATGACAGATATAAATTCAAATATGTAAAGCTTAATATTCCTCTCTTTTAATTCAGATGGATTTGTCTAAGGCTGTGGGTGTATGTCACTTGTATTTTTGTTTCTTGTTCACAAATGTTTCATTCACTCTGTCAAGTGGACTATGAACTAATGTAGGAAATAGTGAATGAGGGTGTAGGGCAGTGCTTAAATTGAGAGGGGGCTGGGGGGGTCTGGGGGTTCAGGACCCCCATAAGGCATTAGGGACCCCCAATGACAAGTAAAAAATAGACTTAGGGGGTCCCCAAGATTAGTTTAGTAAAAAATATATGAATTACACAACAACTGGGGACCCCCATAAGATTTGACTCAATTCGAGCACTGGTGTAGGGTGTGATTTCAGACACATTCTCTAAATGTTGACTCTGAACACTGTTAAGTATACTGTTTATACTTTATCGAAAACAACTAAATTATCTAGAATGCATTGTTTTATAGGTGATTTTGCAGTTTATATGAAACAACAGCATGTTACTGCTGTTTTTACAGCAATTTTTACAGTCTATCTATCTATCTATCTATCTATCTATCTATCTATCTATCTATCTATCTATCTATCTATCTAAAACTATGGGACAATCAAATGAAATTCAATTATGTGAGGTAGAGATTAATATACTCAAACAGATAAAACCCATGCAAGGCCTATGTGGCTCTACACACATTTTTTAAAAGACGTACAAGACAAGATTCTAAGGTGATGTTCAAAGTTTGTTGTGTGGCCTTACAAGGGGGGAGGTTCAAATTGCTTTTTTCTCAAGAACTATAAATCTGTTTGAGTATGCTGTATACCCAGCAAAAAATCTATTTGGCACACATGTAGTATAGTGTAGGCAGCCCACAGTGGTCCCAAAAATGGTTAAATGGTGTCTCTAATGACATTATGCAAAGTCAAAACAGAAGGTATCACAGACAACGAAATAAGAAATTAAAACGTGCATTTACCTCTGTGTCGAGCTATGGCATCATAGAAGCCAGAGTGGGAACAACAATAGCAGTAACCCCAGAGTTCTCTTAGTGCTGCTAGATCAGCATATTTCTCCACCCTCATAGAAAATAACAAGCATAATCCTAGATTTTTATTTAGCAAAAAATTAACAGGGAATAAAAACACTGCACTAACATGCACACCATCATTAGGTAGTAATGATTTCATGAACTTTTTTAATAATAAAATTGAAAACATCAGGCAAGAAATCCAGACGGTTAATATAAATCCAAATTATTTTACAAGTAACCCTGTAGACAGCAGTGTAATTATAGCAGACAATCAACTACAAAGCTTCACTCCTATTCATGAGAATGACTTAATTTCATTAATCTCCTCATCAAAATCATCAACCTGCATTCTCGATCCCTTGCCTACAAGTTTCTTTAAACAGATAGCTCCAGAGGTAATTGAACCTGTTTTAAAAAGAATTAACTCTTCCATTAGCACTGGTTATGTGCCTAAATCCTTCAAACTGGCAGTTATCCACCCCTTATTAAGAAACCTGACCTTGACCCATGTCAGTTGTCCAACTACAGACCAATATCAAATCTCCCCTTTATATCCAAAATTTTAGAAAAGGTTGTAGCACAGCAGTTATGCTCACACCTACTTATGAATAACATTTTTGAAATGTATCAGTCAGGATTTCGGCCTCATTATAGCACAGAGACGGCGCTTGTTAAGGTGGTAAATGACCTGTTAATTGGCCTCTGATCAGGGTTTTGTCTCCTTACTTGTTTTGCTCGACCTTAGTGCAGCTTTTGACACCATTGATCACACTATACTGCTTGCTAGACTTGAGAACGTTGTTGGAATAAAGGGAACAGCTCTCTCTTGGCTCAGGTCTTATTTGACTGATCGCTATCAGTTTGTTGATGTAAATGGTGAGTTCTCCATACTCTATGAGGTAAAGTTTGGTGTTCCTCAAGGAGCTGTCTTAGGCCCACTGCTTTTCTCTTTATATATGCTGCCTCTTGGTGAAATCATTCATAAACATGGTATTCGTTTCCATTGCTATGCTGATGACACACAGCTGTATATTTCAGCAAAGCCAGATGAGCGAGATCAGCTAAACAATGTTGAGAAGTGTGTAAAGGACATTAGACAGTGGATGCTTAATAACTTTCTTCTGCTCAACTCAGATAAGACAGAAGTACTTTTACTAGGACCACATGCAGCTAGAAGTAAACTTTCCGATTACATAGCATCTCTAGATGGTGTTTCTGTTTCAGCATGTACGGCTGTCAAAGACCTTGGTGTGATTATTGACCCGAGTCTTTCCTTTGAGTCTCACGTGAATAATATTACCAGGATCGCCTTCTTTCACCTTAGAAATATTGCTAAAATTAGAAATATGATATCGTTACAGGATGCAGAAAAACTAGTTCATGCTTTTGTTACTTCTAGATTAGACTACTGTAACGCTTTACTGTCTGGGTGTTCGAGTAAGTGCATAAATAAGCTTCAGTTAGTTCAGAATGCAGCAGCAAGAGTCCTCACTAGATCTAGGAAATATGACCACATCACCCCTGTTTTAATCAGTCTACACTGGCTCCCAATCAAATCTCGCATTGATTATAAAATATTACTACTGACGTATAAAGCACTTAACGGTCTCGCATCGCATCTGAGTGAACTTCTGTACCAGTATGATCCTCCACGCCTACTTAGATCAAAAGGTGCTGGCTATCTGTTGGTTCCTCAAATAATGAAGACTACAGCAGGGGGCAGATCTTTCTCTTATAAACCCCCTCAGTTATGGAACAGCCTTCCAACCAGTGTTCGGGACTCGGACACAGTCTCAGTGTTCAAGTCGAGGTTGAAAACTTATTTATTTAGTCAAGCCTTTTATCAGTAGATTTTCTTAGGTAAAGGCTCAGATCTGGAGGAGCATGGATATAGAGTGTTTGGTGAACTGGTATATTTGTATGCTGTCGTCCCCTCACATTCACACGTTCACTCGGGTTTGTTGACGGTGGTGTGGTGGGTCGTCTCTTATCCCAGAGATCCCTCATGTCTGTGTTACCTTCTGGTTCTCCCTTTTAGTTATGCTGCCATAGCGAGTCTTGCCGGAGTCCAAACTGCACAGTGACATTAACTTTCATACACCAATAGGGACACTTAATAATCCTTATCTCTCTCTCTCTCTCTCTCTCTCTCTCTCTCTCTCTCTCTCGGTCGAGTTAAACATGCTCCTGAGGCTCCAGTGACCACTGTTCCTGCCCCTCTCCCTCCGTGGATCTTCACACTTCTGTGCAGCTTGGGACGGTATCTCATCAACACCTTGGGTGGTTCCATGTAATTCCGGAGTAGAACGGGTGCTTTGAGGATGGATTGGACTGTAGTTGGTGTCGGCGGTCTGCTGCACTGACTCGGGAGTGCAGTTTGCTTCTGATCGTCATCACTGTACCCCGCAACATTGTATATCTGCTTCAAATGGACATTTGGTGCAACCCAGATGAGGATGGGTTCCCTCTTGAGTCTGGTTCCTCTCAAGGTTTCTTCCTTATGCCATCTCGGGGAGTTTTTCCTTGCCACAGTTGCTCATCAGGGACAAACTTACTTACAAAGAACATATTTATGTTTAATCACCACATTATCTGTGTAAAGCTGCTTTGAGACAATGTTCATTGTTAAAAGCGCTATACAAATAAAAATGAATTGAATTGAATTGAGTTCTGAAGAATAGTGGCAGCAATCCCAGAGGGGGAGTGACAGTGGTAGTGAGAACAGAGGAGGTAGCAATTATGAGTTAAAAACAAAGCGGCAGAGCAATATGTCAAGCAAAGCCAAGCCAAGCAAAGAGGCTGAGCCAGGTAAAAGGGCAGAGTTATGTTCTCAGCCAAGTAAAGAGGATGCACAATGTCACAATGCCAGGGGAAGTTAGTGGTAAAAATCACACACCTATGCAGAATGTTACTAACTAGGGCGGGCCATTTAACTCTCATCCTATGAATTTATACATTTAAACAAGTCAGAGTACCAGAACAGCATAACCTGATGCTGGGCCACAAAGGTAAAAAAAACATTAAATTGCCTAATGGCCCATATGCATTGGCTAGGCACTGTTCACAGCTGGTAAATTAGCCATCCACCTCAATAACAACATTGTGACCATTTACCTTAGTCAATGTGATACCCAGAAGCAATGCCTTTGTGCAATATCTCAGCTTCTAGTGTTGATGAATAGTCTTATACATCCTTCTTAAAGTTGGGAGAGATCCTTTCACAAGCTACTGTTTATGAATTATGAATTTATGATCCACAAATGATTGGCCAGGTGGAGCAGTATAATCAGACGTTTAACTAAACTTTAAAAAAAGATGATTTTTTAATATAATGAAAAGATTTGTGGCAATTTTAGAGGCCCATGAGCCTCAATGGAGTTTTGCCTTTTTAACTAATTGCACACAGGCCTTGTGGCATCCTGGGTGTATTATGAAAAATTGTGAAGAGCGACCTTCTAATAGTAAAAGTTACATTTATTATGTTCTTGACCTGAAAGCAAAATTCCACATATGGAATTCAGGAAAATTAACAAAGAAAAATGTTTCAGGAATTGTCAATCAAAAGTTTTTACCTGAAGATACAGTGCTTATTTTGGTATACTAATCAAGCTGTAAATTACTTGCCAACTTGCAATTACTTGCTCTCTAAATTCTAATACTGGTAAATATCCTTGACTCCAATATTTCATAAAATTGCCTTTACCAATCTGTTTGGGTTAAACCAATTTGGGACTCTTCATTTTTTTCCCGTTTCATTGAATTAGATAGAATCCAACTTCCACATGTTGTTTACACTGCTGCATATTTAAAATGTAGATAATTATTTAGATTAATCAATGACAGCTGGCAGGTGGGACAGCAACGCCAAATAAGTGTTTGAATAGGTGGAAGAAGGGTACCTGAGTGGGACATGGGCAGGTGCATCCACAAAGAGATAACTCTGCAGCAATTGTGGATCCAAAATGAAAAGATTGTTTATAGAATTGGAATAATATCATCATATATAAATGTATAGCCATCAAATGGGTGGTTCTGACCCTTTAGAAATCATCAGCTGTAACAGGCCTTTAACCTCTGTTTGGAATATGCCCTGATCATGTGAATCCACCAAAGATGCCAACACATGGATTACTCATTGGTGTTGGTTCAGCCATTTGAGTGTGATGTGGTCCACAGGCCAGAAACTGTGGTGGATTTCCATATCACCATGTTTAATTTGTGCAGTGTCATGCATAGTGGTGACAAATGCATGCATTAAGCAGTCTACATATAAACTATTGTTTATGTTGTTTGCCCCAACATTGATCAGTCCTCGAATAAACTATACAAAAATGTTGTAGTTTTAAAATACAAGTAGAAGTAAAATGTATTCTTTTTGCATCATTGCTTTGTAAAAACTATTCGGTCCCCTGGTGGTCTAGTGGTTAAAGTGCTGCGCTCTCACCGCTGCGACCCGGATTCGATCCCCGGTCAGGGAACCATCTCCAGCCACTCTCAGTGCCGATCCCAAGCCCGGATAAATTGGGGAGGGTTGCGTTAGGAAGGGCATCCAGCGTAAAACATGTGCCAAATCAAACGTGCGGAGGATCCGCTGTGGCGACCCCTAACGGGAGAAGCCGAAAGAACTGGCTTTGTAAAAACTATTCACCACATTAGTTTACTAGTATAGTCCACTTGACAGAGTGAATGAAAACAAATAAGTGAATTCAGACACTGATGAACGTTGCTGTTAATAAGCAGAATCACTGAAGGAAAGAACAAGAAACAAAACTACAAGTGACATACAGCCTTAGTGTTAGATTTTTATCATGCCCAAACGAAACTTAATTCTTGGAGAGGTTTTCCATACGATCTGCGATGCCCGTAGGCCTTTCTGAATTCAGGGAAGAATCACACCGCACACAGCAAATGCTTCCTCTTCTGTTTATTGCAGGTAGCAGAGCGTATTTATACACATACAGAGAAAAGAAACCTGACCTAGTTGTTTCCTGTTTAGACAAGAGGATATACTAGCTGGCGATGTGTGAGTCCAGATAAGACTCCCTGTTTACCTTACAGACTAACATCGTAAATATTCTATAGACACTGAGCAGACAAAAGAATGTGTGTGAAACAGTGTGAAAACCATCTTAACACTAACACTTAGACAAAACCAGCTGAAAAGAAACAGGATAATTAAACAGCAAAAAAACAGCATTACCAGCTTTACTAACTACAGTTTGACTTTATTTTTGTTTTATATACCGTATTTTTCGGACTATAAGCTGCTACTTTTTTCCCCACTTTTGAACCCCACGGCTTAAACAACAAAGCGGCTAATATATGGATTTTTTCCTGGGTTTTCCGAACGGAAACGAAAAAACTCACCTCACCTGTGTTCTGAGCTGCACGGCATCGGGAGAAAAACCTTCCACCGGTGGCGCACGACGATGACAAAAGATAAACTCCCGAAAGAAATACAGTAGTACCTTAACCTACGAGTTTAATTCGTTCCGTAAACTAGCTCGTATCTCAATTCATTCTCAAGTTTTCCATATTGAAAATACTTAAAATGGCATTAATCCGTTCCAACCCTCAAAATGACACCCCGTTTTTTTTTTATGTTTCATGTTATTAAATTGGAAAATACATTTCTAAATAACAAAGCTTGTATAAAAACATAATAGAAAGAGTATGTAAAGATATGTATTTTTTGGAGATGAGACGACTTGAGCTAACGAAAATGCCGGTGGGGTGTGTGTGTGTGTGTGTGTGTGTGTGTGTGTGTGTGTGTGTGTGTGTGTGTGGAGGGGGGGTAGAGGCGATAAGCGGAGGCGGAGGGAAAACTCGTTTTTTACTATCACTTCGGTACACTACGTATCCATAAACTTTAAAATTTTACTTTTTTTTCTTC
The DNA here is from genome assembly GCF_014805685.1 of Silurus meridionalis. Taxonomy (NCBI): domain Eukaryota; kingdom Metazoa; phylum Chordata; class Actinopteri; order Siluriformes; family Siluridae; genus Silurus; species Silurus meridionalis. The sequence continues at coordinate 26,038,150 of NC_060885.1, read as the reverse complement.
GCTTATCTTAATTTTCGTCACAATCTTCGCTTAGCCATCTAACAGCTAGATAGCTCACTAAAACTCCAGTTGCAACAGAAATCATATAAGCACAGACAGGTTTCCAAAACTCATGCTTTTTTATTTTTCTTTGCAACAGCGTTATGGGTTTGTCAAAGAAACTTAGAAGAGCATCAGAAAATAAAAAGGACATAATCCTCGGTCTCCACACACGCAGTAATACAGGGAGAATGCAGTGGCAGGCTGTATTCCCAAAATACCGCTATGCTCCTAATAGAAGCGCAACATATTGCATTTAGTGTCTTTTTTTAAAGCCTGTGTAAATTTCATTAGTTTCAGTGTAGACACCTGCGGCTTATAGACTGGTGCGGCCTATTTATGTTAAAAAATAATAATAATTGTCAAATTCAGTGGGTAAATATATATACACACAAAACATTCTTTGAATGTTTTATATAAAGCATGTTTGTTATGATCAAGAATAATTTTTATTTAGAATCATCACATAAAACACAAGAATGGTGACTATTAACAAACTTTCATTCCACAATGCATGCTGGGAGCCAGAATAGAACAAAAATCCCAGCATGCATTAGACCATGGATAAATAATGCGGCTGAATGTTCTTTCTATTTTCTTTATATGGTTTTACTTTTATGTTTAATTTATTTTCACTAAACTGTATCATGTTGATTATAGTTGATTTCATTTTTTTATATTTTTTTCTTAAACTAATTTTAAAAGGTCATCGTTTAAGAGCACCATTAAAGCAAACACAGATTTCCATTATGGTAACTACAAATGAAAGTACACCTAAAATTTTAATTAGATCTTTTTTACACATATGGCAGAAATAAAGTCACACCAGTTAGTAATAAGTAAAGCTGGTACTGCTGTTTTGGGGGTTGTTTAATTATCTAATGCTGAGATCTTGAGAGATTTAATGTGTTTTATTTTCAGTTGATTTCATCTTTAGTTTTGGCTGTAAGATGTGTTTCTTTGCTCTTGTTTCTCTTTCCTTCAATGATATTGCTTAGTCTCAGGTGTTCATCACTAATGTTCAATCCTAATTAGTTACTTTATTTTCTCATTAATGTCATCACTGCTTCAGTGTTACTTAAACAATTTGTTGTGGGGACACATAAAAGAGCTCTTTTAAAACTGAGGATTTTGTTGTGGGATTCAAAGGGTTGAGTGCGTGCAATGAAACAACACACTGTGAAATGTATTTTAACAGTAATATTTTATACATTTTATTTATGTATGCAAACTGTAAAAAAATACTAATAAATTAGCAACTAGCAACCCTGCTACCAGTATTTTACTGTAAAATCAAGAACAGTCAGATTCCTGTTGTGTGTTTTGTTATCATTGTGTTATCATTGTGTAGGAGAGTAGAGGTGGAGTTTAAGTCAAGGACAGACAGAGCACTTTTGATTTTATGCTGTATGTTGCTTTATATAAAGGAAGTAATTATCTAGTGGCTGATGCAGTTAAAATCTCTTCAATAGTTTCAATTGCACATGAATGTGTGCTGCTATTATCTGCAAGAGATTTGACTCGAATCAATACTTTTAATAATTTTGCATAATTCTGTGAGTTTTTTGTAATGGACTTAAATAAAATACATTCTGAGTACTACTATGCTCACATTTTTTAAATGTAATAAATATTAAACAAATGACCGTTGGCTTATTTAAGTGCAGTCGGTTTCTGCAAATAAAATCGAGCTGACAGTATTTTACCAATAATTTACATGAAAACATTGTTACACTATAAAATACAGTTCAGCTGTATTTTTTACAGTAGATTTCTGGTAACCACAGCTGTCATTTTCTACCGTAAATTTTACAATTGTTTTTTACAGTGTACTTTTCTGAGGGATACTGATGCAGTCTATCGACACCATGCTGTAACTAAACTACATGGTGCAGCTAAACTAACTTAAATACAGTAGTTTTTGTATTTGGGTTTCTGCTAATATTACTAAGCTAAAGGTGTAGCGAGTAACATTTAGCATGCTGTGACTTGTAACAATTGGCTATAGATAGTGTTAGGTAAAGTTTGATTAAGCCTCATGTCACCTCATAAGTATCCTAATTCTCCCTGCTAATTTTTTCTTCACTCTGTTAGAAGGAAAATATGTTTAATAAATTCAATATGTTAAATTTATCTGGAAACTCTCCAGTGTAAATACTGCCACATATTGTTTTCCACTGTCAAGTATACCAGCACAACTTGGAGAACATAACTTAATTACACTCCAATTTTAAGTGTGGTCTTTTTCCTTTAAAAGTGTTTTAGGTACCCATGAAAATCTTCCCCAAACTACTTTGCTGCTGTGACCAGCGTTATTGTTGTTATTATGGTATTACGAAATTTATCTATTTTGTCACAAAATGGGTAATTATGAACCTTTTCATTCACGTAAAGTCAGACGGAATTCAGATTTTACATTACCAAGGCTGGACCAAACATGGACCAATTTTGCTGTGGAGAGAAACAGCATAACGTTGACTCCTGGAAGGTGCAGATGCTGCCATGTCGTATCAATTTGGTCGTATTTGAAATATTTATCAGAAGCATAAACTAAAGCAAAAAATATAGGAATTATTCTTGGACCAGATTTAAATGGGAACCTATCCTAAAATAATTGTAAATAATTTATTTGATAAATATAAAATACATAAAATCCCAAATAAATAAAAAAAATGTAAATAAAAACATTTTATTTGTATAGTGCTTTTTACAATGGGCATTGTTTCAAAGCAGATTTACACAGACAAAGCGATAATAAGGTTATATAAAAGAATGTGTAAGTTTATTGCCTATAAGTTTGTTCCTTATAATTGTTTATCCCTGATGAGCAATACATTGGCGACTGTGGCAAGGAAAAACTCTCTGAGATGATATGAGGAAGAAATACATTGTCTGAGTCTAAAAGCATTTGTTGCACAATTAAATGTGTGTCATTGTGCACAATTGACCAAACTCTTAGAATAAAAGGAAAATACAACTTCTTGGCTATTTATAACCATTAGATACATACATCTATATCCATATTATATAGATGTCTTTTAAATTAGCTTTTTAGCCTGGTGATTCTTACTAAAATCAGAATAGAATCACAAAAAGAAACCATTCTTAAAGTTAGTTAAACAGAATTTTTTTTATTGTTGCCCTATGTGTTATAGCATAGCAGGAAACATAGCATAACCATAAAGTTATGTACAGTTATTAGCACACTGTAAAAAAAACAATGACGGTAAAAAACTGGCAGCTGTGGTTCCCAGAAATCCACCGTATAAATTATAAAGTGGTACATACATTGTAAAAAATTGTCCTGTAAATTAACGGTAAAATACTGCTATCTTGATAGACTCATTTCGTTTGCAGAAAATGTAATTTGACAATAGTCATTTGTTTATAAGCTAATATTTATAATATTTAAATAATTTGAGCATATTAGTACTGAGAATGTATTTTATTTGTCAATGACAAAAAACAGAGAATTATGCAAAATCATTAAAAGTACCAATTGTTTTGACCAAATCTCTTGTAGATAATATCAACACACATTCATGTGCAAATAAAATTAGTGAGGAGTGTCTCACTGCATTAATCCTACACAGTTACTGTTTCTTTGTCCATCTTTGACTAAAACACAAGCTCTACTCTCCTACACAATGGTAACCCACAAAACACACAACAAGAATTTGACTGTTAGGTTTTACAGTATTTTGCTGTATTTTTTATTTAGTTTTAGTTTGCTTCTGTAAATTAAATTTACAGTATATTACTGTTAAAAATACATTTAATAGTTATTTTCATTTCACACATTTAAACCCTTTAATCCCACAGTTCAATCCTCAGTTTTAAAAGAGCACTTATGTGTGGCCACACAACAGAGTGTTAAAGTAATACTGAAGCAGCGATGAAGTTAGTGAGATAATGAACTGACTAATTAAATGAGGATTTAACTTTGATGGACACCTGTGGACAAGCAGGGACACTAAAGAGAAGAGAAACAGGAGCAGAGAAACACAACTTAAAATTGTTGGTTTTGGTTAACAATTCCTAATGAGCTAATATGTAATTTTATTGGAAGGTTTTCCTTAATTTCTTACTCTTTCTGATAGTAATATGACCTCATAGTAACATGATAAACTATTAAGGATTTTAAAAATATGCACAAAACCTTTAGAGCTACTGCACCATTTAGGCTCACAGGCACCCAGCATACATTGCAGCATGGAAGTTTGTTAATAATGACCATTCTTGATGCCTGTGAGCCTAAATGGTGCAGTAGCTCTAAAGGTTTTGTGCATATTTTTAAAATCCTTAATAGTTTATCATGTCACCATGAGGTCATATTACTATCAGAAAGAGTGAGAAATTAAGGAAAACCTTCCAATAAAATTACATATTAGCTCATTAGGAATTGTTAACCAAAACCAACAAATTACAACTTCTCTTGACTTTTCCTGTAAAACGTGCCTACAAACACAGTTACAACAGCTAGAGAGAAAACCACTGATCTCAAAAATGGTGAAGTCGAATCAAACATTTTAATAATTGTCCTGTAAATTAACGGTAAAATACTGCTATCTTGATAGACTCATTTCGTTTGCAGAAAATGTAATTTGACAATAGTCATTTGTTTATAAGCTAATATTTATAATATTTAAATAATTTGAGCATATTAGTACTGAGAATGTATTTTTATTTGTCAATGACAAAAACAGAGAATTATGCAAAATCATTAAAAGTACCAATTGTTTTGACCAAATCTCTTGTAGATAATATCAACACACATTCATGTGCAAATAAAATTAGTGAGGAGTGTCTCACTGCATTAATCCTACACAGTTACTGTTTCTTTGTCCATCTTTGACTAAAACACAAGCTCTACTCTCCTACACAATGGTAACCCACAAAACACACAACAAGAATTTGACTGTTAGGTTTTACAGTATTTTGCTGTATTTTTTATTTAGTTTTAGTTTGCTTCTGTAAATTAAATTTACAGTATATTACTGTTAAAAATACATTTAATAGTTATTTTCATTTCACACATTTAAACCCTTTAATCCCACAGTTCAATCCTCAGTTTTAAAAGAGCACTTATGTGTGGCCACACAACAGAGTGTTAAAGTAATACTGAAGCAGCGATGAAGTTAGTGAGATAATGAACTGACTAATTAAATGAGGATTTAACTTTGATGGACACCTGTGGACAAGCAGGGACACTAAAGAGAAGAGAAACAGGAGCAGAAACACAACTTAAAATTGTTGGTTTTGGTTAACAATTCTAATGAGCTAATATGTAATTTTATTGGAAGGTTTTCCTTAATTTCTTACTCTTTCTGATAGTAATATGACCTCATGGTAACATGATAAACTATTAAGGATTTTAAAATATGCAAAACCTTTAGAGCTACTGCACCATTTAGGCTCACAGGCACCCAGCATACATTGCAGCATGGAAGTTTGTTAATAATGACCATTCTTGATGCCTGTGAGCCTAAATGGTGCAGTAGCTCTAAAGGTTTTGTGCATATTTTTAAAATCCTTAATAGTTTATCATGTCACCATGAGGTCATATTACTATCAGAAAGAGTGAGAAATTAAGGAAAACCTTCCAATAAAATTACATATTAGCTCATTAGGAATTGTTAACCAAAACCAACAAATTACAACTTCTCTTGACTTTTCCTGTAAAACGTGCCTACAAACACAGTTACAACAGCTAGAGAGAAAAACCACTGATCTCAAAAATGGTGAAGTCGAATCAAACATTTTAATAATATATAAACCCTGTTAAGTCTCAAAGGATGTTTTGTAGATATTTGACAGAAATAAAGTAAAACTATAATAAATGAAGCTGGTAATTCTGTTTTTGGAGTTGTTTAATCATTCTGTTTTAAATTCAGTTGATTTCATCTAAGGTTGTATGTAGTTTTGTTTCTTGTTCTTTCCTTCAGTGATTCTGCTTGTTAACAGCAAGTGTTCATCAGTGTCTGAATTCACTCATTTGTTTACATTCACTCTGTCAAGTGTATTATATATATATATATATATATATATATATATATATATATATATATATATATATATATATATGTGTGTGTGTGTGTGTGTGTGTGTGTGTCTCTGTGTGTGTGTGTGTGTGTGAAACAAACATCTCACCAGTTTGGGCATTTTCATGCAATAGGAATGAATGTTTCTACTGCTTTAAATTTAAGATATTCAGATTACTTTTTTTAAATGGTAAAAATATATGTCTAGTAGGCTTTTTGAAAGGGGTTAAATGTTCAATTAACTAATAACAAGATATTGGAGTTTTATATCTACAAGAGACTGGGGTCAAAGCCATTACAGCGATTTTTCCTCATAGTTTCCTTCATGTGTTATTGACTGTTAAAATAAATGTGTGTAAATATCTAAGCATGTACACATCTCTATTCAAGGTATAAATGAGCAAATAAAATGTATATTGCAAGAGTGCAATATTGCATATACTTTACCTTTTTTTAACCTCAAAATAAAACAATTAAATAATGAATTCCAATTTAAAACCTTATTTAACCATCTGTTGCATGTATTTATTTATTGGCTTATCTATTTATAGAACAAACAGTCATTTTACAACAACATGCGAATCAGTAAGATCTTTAAAACTTTAATTTAAAAAAGGCCAGAAATTACGTACCTTTATGTTTAATGCTTCTTTACTTCTTTATTTATTTATTTATTTATTTATTTATTTATTTATTTATTTATTTATTTACTTATTCTGTATTGCCCTTTTTGTGAACTGATGGCTGCGTTTCAGAAAAATCATGGCGTAAACGTGGGGGCGGAGCTTCCAGGTTGCTTGGAATGTCGGGGAAAGCGGTCTCAATAATCAGAGGACTGGGTTCTGTGGGAAGGGTGCAGGGATTTGTGTCTTAAATATAACGTTCTTCTGTCTACACGTTATTAAAAACTATTCGGATTTATGTCCACTAATGTTGAAGGTAAGATCTTTTTGTTTTCTTGGTCGAGGCAGCATCCGGTAACGAGTATGTGTTAAAATTAGCTTTGTGCCGTCTGTTGCATTCAGCCTGACAATGTTATTATTGATAAATAAACATAAAATATAAGCTGAATAAACGTTAACGCCGTACGGAAACAGTTCTTCCTTGTCTTTAAATATGCATTTATGTTTCTTTTGCCTAACTTAATCGACTAGCCTACTTTTTTTGTGATGCTCTAAGTAGGCGACGTTATTCGGTTTTTGTCTCTTCACCACCCCATAGAAAGCGCGAGCAGCATTGTGTTTGTGTTTGCGCCTTTCCCAGCATTTCTCTCAGGTCGATTCAGATCCAGGTGTATGTTTCTGATCGAGGTCAGATCCGATCACATAGTGTCCACTTCCACATTTATCGAAGGCGTTTTGGAAGAAACTGCAGGCCTTTCACCTTTGTGTGTGTGTCCCTGTTCTCCACAGTGTTCCCCTCTCATGTTTCCCACATGATGTTGCCAGGCCAAATAAGGTGAACTCGGTTTCAGAAGCTGATTTCAGCAGCTTATTAATGTATTCAGTTTTGTTTTATTGTATTTAAGGTGTCTTTCTGTCCGAGGCCGTTAAAGTGACCTCTGTTGCTTGAACTGTAGCATTTCTGGTACATGGTTTATAGTAGTCCTCTTGTATGAACTGTATTATTTTGTACCGTTAGTATTAGCGATATTAGTTTGGGAGCAGCGATGCATATGTAATGTATAAATTCCTGATCACTAGATCACTGTGTGTGTGTGTGTGTGTGTGTGTGTGTGTGTGTTTTTTTTTTTTTTTTTTTAACCCTCCTTCATTACAAAATACATGTGTTTCTCTGGGTTGTGGTTACTCCCGTCATTCACATGATCTAACACCACCAGTCGTTTGGTCCAAGAGCCGAGGCCACTTTTATACATGTAACGCCAAACCTCAAATGGAGGAGGACATATTCCATTAAAATACCATGCAGTCCAGAACTATCCTTACACTCCTCTCATGATTCCTGTCACACTATACTGAACATGAGTGTAATGAAAAACACTGTGTGAATTTTTGGAAACATGACAGTAAATAAAATGCTTTACCTACTTGGGGCATCACAAGAAAAGTAGGCTAGCCTTCGATGAAATAAATGGTGTCTGGCCAAGGGATTTTGCGAACAATTGAGTAAAACATAATGAGTTTTGTAGCAGAAGTTCCAAAACATCAAAGTGGTTCTAAATGGTGGACCAAAATTCTCGCCTTCTTTTGTCTTCTTTTGTCTGGTGTTTAAAATCCTCGTAAGAGATTTTTTAAAAATGTTAAAATGTTGCCATGCTTCTATATAAATTAATGTGCTATGCAGGCTGGCCATAACAGAATGGAATATCAGGCTGTCAGAAAGTCTTGCTCTTTTTAGAGTTTAACTCTATGGGTTGTGCAGTATGGCCCTCTGAGGCATCATTTATAAACAGTGTGTACACATAAAAACGCTTTGAGGTATCTCATCTACAGAAACTGATTTTTAAGGATATTTCCGTCCGGAAATACCTACGTGTAGCGCCTTTCACAACATTTTATAAATAGCATAAATTATGAACAGTCTGAGTATATGTTAAGAAGTATAGCGAACGTTGCATATATATTCTCTGACACTGTAAATGTAACACTTTGGATCAGATTAGCCTGCCCCATAAATGCAAACAGTCAAGTCAAAAAGCATTTAATTTTCATTTCAACCATATACAGCTGACACAGCGAAATGAAACAACGTTCCTCCAGAACCCTGGTGCTACATTTAACAACATAAAGCTACATAACAGAAAACACAAAACTAAGGACTAGTAAGTGTCCTCGCCACATAAAGTGCACCGTGTGCAAACAGTGCAAGACAGACAGTGCAAAGACAACACAAGACAGTGTAGGACGAATACACAAAACACAAATTAGCGCTGCCAGTAAACCTACTGTATATTACGCAGTGCAGTGTACTGTAGTGCACTCTACTTGTCAAATATAGTGATACTTATTGAGCCAAATATGCAGCATATTTTGCAGTTTAAAATGTTTCATTCTCCTTCTGGAAGAAAAGGGAAAAAAAAACAGCTGGCTTGTATTATTTGAGAGTAATTGCAGGCACAATGGTGGGAAGCACAGGTTATCTCAGTGGTTAATATGTTGGAATTATGATCTGAAGGTCATGAGTTGATTAGATTAAAATTAGATAATTGTAAGTCACTGTGGTTGAGGACATCTGCCAAATGTCATAAATAAAAATGGAAGTGGTAGCTCAGTGGATAACATATTGGACTTAAGAGCAAAAGGTTGTGAGTTTAAATTCCAGCACTACTAAGCAGACTTTCCTGGGCCCCTGAGCAAGACCCTTACCTCAGTTGTATAGATGAGTATAGTAATCTTCCTAAGGATCTTTTCCAAATGTTGTAAAAATATATTATACTTTTTGAATCAATTATTGAATAATGTGTTTGCCACAGTGTGGTGGATTTTTAGAAGACAAGGCGGAATGATATACAAGACAAATGCTTGCGTTTAGAGACCATGAGCATTTACTTGCATGACAATGACTTCCTGATGAGCAAGTGTACATTTTGAAGAGTACAGTTTTGCTGTAACTTGAGTTGTCCTCAGGTTTAACGTCATCAAATCAGGAAAAAACTCACTCACAGGTTTGACCAATTTAGGAATTCCTGGTTACTGGTTGCTTCTGAATCAAATTGTCTTATGACTAAGAAATATCCAACCTATCCTTAAGCCCCATCATATCAAGTGTATACTAGTTGGCATAATTAAATTGCCAAATTTATACATTACATTTTCTATACATAGTGAGTGAACAGGCTACTGTCGAAGCACAATTTGCTGCAGTTTCTCAAATTCATCACATGGCTCAGTGTGTAGGAAATATACATAATTTTATAGTTTATTGACAGTATAGTTTAATTGGCTTATTGTTAAGTAAAAAAATGAAACATATTTGCATATGTATTGAGTTTTAATCCCTTGTGTCTGTGCCGTACTTAGTATAACGGCCTTAAACACTGCAGCTAGCAGGTGACTGTGGATATCCCCTGCAATTATTTGGCTTTATTCCGTAACCCATATAGTGCAGAGGAGAGGAGCTGCAATGTAGGGCTGCTGCTGGTGATTATTTTAGTAATCGAGTATTCTAATGATTATTCCATCGATTAATCGGATAAGAAGCACATTTTCTTTATTAAAGAGCAACACTAAATATGAAGGAGAAAATAAGACGGGTCTCTTAAAATTATTCTTTTTAGAAAAATGTACATATTTATTGCTGAAATTGCCTACACGAATATAAGTGAAAACTAAACCATTTAGTGATTTTTAAATGCCATATTACATCTTCTTTTTCATCTTCTTCTTCTTCTTTCTCTTCTTCTTCTTCTTTCGGCTTCTCCCATTAGGGGTCGCCACAGCGGATCATCCTTCTTCATACCCCCTGTCCTCTACATCTGCCTCTTTCAACCCAACTACCTACATGTCTTCCCTCACCACATCCATAAACCTATTTCTGATCAGCATATTTGATTTGGCACATGTTTTACACTGGATGACCTTTCTAACGCAACCATCCCCATTTATCCGGGCTTGAGACCGGCACTAAAAGTGCACTGGCTTGTGCAACTCTAATGGCTGGGTTAATTGCCATATTACATTAAAATACATAAAAATAGTGTGTACAAAAAGTTCCTCCACAGTGGCCATGTAGAGCAGGTTATGGTAAACTATTTGTTTAATTATTCTCACTCGTGTATTTATGTATCAAATCTCGCACAGTATCATAATGCGGTTTTCTTGTCTCCAGAAAAGCTGCTTGAAATTTTCCACGCACTAAATCTGTGTATTTATCTCCAGCTCTGCACAGCTCTGCACGGCCACTGCGGGGGGACTTTCAGAACACGCCGTATATAAATACAGATCTAAAATCAATTTCAAACTACTTTAAAATGGTAACCGCACTGTACAGTGCTTTCTTTATGTTTTAGTCTGAAACGACCCCTTGGCTTGAATCTTCTCCTCGCCCCTCGCTGTTTTCTTCCCCGTTCTTCCATTTTTCATTCTGCAGCGCCTTCTGTGTTCCCTGTTCAGAGCACTCCAGAGTTTAGCAGGTGGTGTGTCAGTAATAATGGTCCGTGGGAAACACAGTGCTCCATGTTTAGTTAAATGGACTAAACAAAAGATCAAGGCAATTTATTTGAAGAATTTCTGTAATCTAATTACTCGAGGAATCATTATAGCATTACTAGAATGACACACTTTCTTTCAATCAGTGGGTTACCCATTGGACTATTCAAAGGGTTATAGGGATGCAAGGTTTCGTCATGTGGAAGGCTGTTATACAAAGCGAAAAAGTCTGTCACATTAAGAGGCCATGTGGAGTGCTGCACAACATAGCACAGCAGAAAGTCCTTCACTCATCATCTCCCAATATCAACCGATTGCCCTGACCCTAATCCACCAGACAAGTATAATCTTTGCGCTGTGGGAATGGCTGGGGATGTAACATGTAGATTGTGAATAACAATGCAAAGATACATTATTTTACCCACACTGTTAATGTCACAAACTCCACCAGAGAATCCACCAGAGGCTTGTGGGACAGCATAAATGCTGCAGGTCCACAGTCTTGAGACCCCACCACCTTTATCCACACCAGATATTTTCTCTACTAATTTAAACAGTTTTACTTAAGATAAATCTTATTATTGTAGAATGTAGTATTTGCATCTTTTTTTTTTTTTTTAAACAACAAATACATTTTTCTTTCAGTGGAATTCCCCAATAATCGAAATGATTTTAACATTTTATGTTTTGGGTAATAGTGTAGGAATTCTGAATACTTTTTAGTATTGCTTGTTTTGCAAACATTTCTGCATCAACTCAGTAATCTTAAATTTACTGCACATAGAGTTCTAATTAGACTTTTTCTTGTTTCACTTTTTAACACGAGCACATTTACTTTTTAATCACCGAATTTCCTCTTTTGTTTGCCATTGCTGCAGTGATTTTCATACAAAATAAAAGCCTGCATTTAAACGAGTGACTTAATTTGCACTGACCATTCATGGATCGTTGTGGCAGGAAATGAGTATGACAAGTGTCTTATTTACCTTTTCACATTTCTAAAGGAAGTGGTTTATAAAGAAGGAATAGTCCCTAAGATGTACCAGAGAACATGTGCCTCGAGCATGTAAGCCAAATAAAATCTGCTTTGGTTTTGTTTTGCCTTGATTTGCTTTGCAAGCACCACTAATTTATAAGATACAGATTTCCATCATGTGGATTTCCACAATGCACATTGTAACATTGTTGCATGTGGTTGCATTGTCATGGTGTGTCATTACATCTATACTACAGTATGTAGCTTAATAACCACAATGTGATTATTTTATAGACAGTGGAGGTGCACAGTCAAAAGTTGATGTGGATAATAAGTGTGGAGAATAAATGTTTATGAATACTGTAACAAATTTTGATACATTTTACTTGTTGGGTGTACTTGCAGTGCTTCTTGTTGTTATTAGGGTTATTGGTTTTCTTCTTCTTCTTCTGCCTTAAAACGAATCCTGCATGCCAGGTTAGAGACGTGAAACTTGTTCAGCAGGTAGTGCTTTTACAATCCACAATCCTGATGAGTTCAATGCTAGTTGCTGGAGCATGTTATGCTTTAGTTTATATATTAAATTACTTGTTATTTGATTTATATTTAAAGCATTTAAGTTGAGTTCAAGTAGCTGTTTCTCAAAAACCATAAATCCTATGTAGCTAAAATTTGTTCTAGTTTGAGGATGACCTGGTTACTTAAAACCTGAACACCTTTAGCCAAGCAAAGTTTTAACAGTTTAACAGTGTTTATCGACCTATATTTATGTAACATTAGTGGTAGGTTTGGACTGACAGCCAAAGTTTACTCATGTTGTCCACTGGGAACACTTTCGTGTTTGTGCACAGATGAACAAGCATCTCTGTTGGAAATAAGGTCTACAGTGAAAATAATTTTTCTTGGTTGAATGTGTTTAGTTTTTTTTTTCCTTTAACTAAAAAAACCCTTCAATTTAGACCATTTATTTCTGTTTATAGAAATATGAGATAATTTGCGTTATATACTTTTGGTCACAACTTTGATAAACGGTTAAAATAATATCAAACAGATGTTATTTGTAAACAGTTTGGCTGCAAGACCTCAATCAATTCAAAGAGGGTAGAGAATAATTCACACACACACATACATACATATATATATATATATATATATATATATATATATATATATATATATATATATATATATATATAGCTCTAACTCACAATTGCTTGCTTGGTTTCACACAAAACCTAAAATACACATACAACGTGGGAAAAACGTGTATACGAACGGGGAAAAACAACAGAGTAATAATGAAAAGCTATTTCCTACTATGTCATTAAATATGGCTGAATACATCAAATCTGGCTCTTTGTCCCACTTACCACATCCACTCAAAGAAAATACATTTGTATATTTTCTATTTGGGAAATATTCAATCTATATTTTTATAATCTAGTCATTGGATATTTTTTTTTCGTATGCTGAAAAAAATTCGGGTCAGATTATTTAGAAGATTCTAATATTCAATAATTATATATATATATAAAAAAAAAAAAGTTGGCACATGGCATTACAGCAACGTTGGTTGTTTGCCTCCTCAGAGTGATACAAGACAACAACCCCGATCATGACATTCATTCATATGATTTACATAGATTTTAAAACCCTAATCTTTAAACCTTGTTATAATATGAGAGAATTGGTGGTAACACAGCCAAAGAAAAGGGCACATTGTTGGCAGTGCTCTATTGTATTGAGGGAAAGTGTAAAGGCTATGTGGAATAGCATGTCCTGAAAGAGGAAAATACATAATGTTATTTGACCCCTTTGTACCTCTGAGTAATTTAAATACAACTTTTGTCTACTTTGTTGTGTTTAACCGGCTTAATTAGCATGAGCCTTATAATATGCACATTGCTGGTAATTAAAAAAGAACTAATTTCTTATTTAATACTGCAAGTCTATGTAGGAATCAGGCTTTCATGCTTTATAATCAATCTGTCCATAAATGATGAAGTGGCTACAAATGTAAACTTCACACTCGGATGTCTGACAAAGCAGTGATGAATTAGAATCAATTAACAGTGAAATGGTTTTAGCTTTGGATAGAAAGAAAAAAACTTTTAGACTGAGATAAGTTCCAAAATTGACCTAATAATAACTTTAAAATCACATTATCTGAAATCCTATTCTTACAAAGAATTGGATAGTAAAATAGCTTTAGTGCATAAATTTAATCAGAGCCTCATAACAATGATACAGCATGGATAGTGGGTTTCACTATTCCACTTTTAAACTTGTAAATAGATTGGTTTAATGTTGGTGATAGGACAGACACTTATAATCCATTAAGAAATAATCACATATTGCTATTTTGTCAGTGGCAGTTCAGGAAAGAGTATTTGTGTGTGGTTCAGAAAAAACATTGATAATGTATTCCCCTTTATTTACTGTTAACGCTTACCTTTGCATATACTGTTTTGTGCATTATTTGACAATATTAATTTTTTTATGAATTATATAAATTGTTAAGTCAGTGATATACAAGCTTATGCAGAAAGGGCTGATGTAGGAGCAGGTTTGTATTCCAGTCAGGCAGAAGACACACCTGATAGTCTGTTTTAAAAAATTATTTGAATTGATGATTTATGGTTTATTGGAATGAAAACCTGCAATAAACGGACCCATTGTGGCTTAGATTGGAAAACTCTTTGATAGGAGTTCTGTGTTTCAAGATATTGTAGAGATCCGTATAGCAACATACATTACATCTTAACTGCTAATCTTTTATAGAAATTGTCTTTATAAATGTTTCTAGATCTCTGCAGATCTTCTTAATAATAATGCATTGTCTATCTTTGTTTGTGTTTGTTTTGTTGCAGATTCCGCTCTTCCAATGCACTACAAAGATCACTCCCTATATAAACCTCATTTTGCTCATCAGCCAGTCTTACCACCCAAATTCTTTTTTGTCTGTCACTGACCAAGCCAATCCTATGGAAACATGGACTATGGCTATTTGCCTTATTTAAGCTTATTTTCCCATCTTTAAAGAAGCAGGAAGCAATCTTGTTTTGTTTTAGTGCAATGTAATTAACAGGGTACTTGCGTTCCTGCTTTCTCGAACATTTGCCAACAGGGTTTCATCTTTAGCATAAAACCTGGCATTGACAAGACAGTTCTCTAGGCTGCAGTGACTGGAGGCCTTCAGGTCTCCTATAAAGTCATGCAGTCTTCAGAGGAGCTGTTCAACAGGAAACTCAAGTCATTAAATGGAAACAAAGAAATGCCAACTACCAGCCTACAATGCAAATTTAATGGCACATTTGCCGTGCCTAAAATGGGGGTGCGTGCTCGGATATCAGACTGGCCACCCAAAAATGAAGGGTGGGAAAATCGATGCGGATCAAACTATGAAAGAGTTATTATGGCCTTTCAAAATGGACAGCCAGACCAAAGCAAAGAGATCACTGATGTGAATGAAGCGCCCTTAGACTTTGATCATTCTGAGACAGAATATTCGCTGAGTGACCTTTTGAGTCAGTCCACTTTAAAGGGACTTCATCCTATTCGACAACGAAGCAACAGTGATGTGACTATCAGTGATATAGATGCTGAGGACATAAAGCATCAAAAAGCTGTCAATCCAAACACAGGTGCCTCATTGCACCGGGAGTATGGCAGCACATCCTCTATTGACCAACAGGGTCTAAGTGGGGATGGAGTCCTTGCACTGTTCAAGGGTTACAAAGTAGATAAATTGGGTCATTTGAATACGCACTCAACTAGTTTCCCAGAGATGCGATACAACAGTGCTCTCTCACCTAGCTTGCAAACAGCAGCTCAGATAGCACGTGGAGAGATCATTTGTATCTCAGGCTATGATTATGTAAGCAGTTCCCTTCTCTTTAGTCAAGAAAGAGACAAATCCTTTGTGCACCGGCTCAAGTCAGAGTCATCAGAAACATCTCTCTTCCGAAAGTTAAGAACTATTAAAAGTGAGCATGAAAGTTTCAGGGTCTCAATAGAACAGGACGACCGTCAAGCTCTTGGTGTCCCGAAATGCTTTTCTCACTATGATGTGCAGAGTGCACTCTTTAATGTTAGTGATGCTGTGGCAAATCAAGTCAGCCTTGTTCATAGGAAGAACACTACTACTGGTGCCTCAGCAGCTTCACAGTATCAAGTCCCATGTAGTGGTCCAGTATATGGAAATACTAGTGGAACTGCACCACTGTTTGAATCTCCTTTGGGGAGTGAAGAGTTGAACCCTAAACAGAATCTTGACACAGATGAGGGGGATGGAAAGAGCAATGACCTAGTGCTAAGCTGCCCACATTTCCGGAATGAGATTGGTGGTGAAGGTGAAAGAAGGATTTCTCTGTCCAGAGCCAACAGTACCAACTACAGTGGAGGAGAAGGCTGCTCTTTTGAGTCCTCGTTAAGCTCTCACTGCACGAATGCTGGTGTTTCTGTCCTGGAGGTACCTCGAGAAAACCAGCCAGTCCATCGTGAAAAAGTGAAGCGATACATCATTGAGCACATTGACTTAGGCGCATACTATTACCATAAATACTTCTATGGAAAAGGTAAGCATTGTTTGCTCTCATTATTATTAATTGGGTATAATAATAATAATAATAATTATTATTAGTGTTGTTGTTATTAAAAACTGGGATTGGAAATGCACAATGCAGTGCTAATTAGAGGGGATTCTGTACAATAACAAGCCAAGACTGGGTGAAGGACTATTATTCATTCATCTTCATTTTTCCTTAAGGTTTCTGGGAAATTATATTATAGAATTAGCCTTAGGATTACTTTATTTGTCTTTAGTTCTTAGTTTGTTTCCTGTTTTTATCCTCTGGAAAACAATTACTGTATGTAGTATTTAGGAAATCTCAACCATGCCAAGTTATGGATTAAAAACACAAATGTGTCCATCAGAAAACATTGTATGACCTATTAGTTTGGCTATAAGGTTGGTTAAGTTAAGTAGCATGAATGTTGTTCAGCTAAATAATAATATTTAAAATATAATAATAATTATATTTAGTAAAATGTGGCAGGAACCTGTGAAATGAGTATATTTTGTTTAAGGGATCTGATTTTTTACTAAAGTAAAGCATGATATATTATTAGAGCATGCATATAAAAAGGTCATTATCACCCAGGTTTTGCTTCTACATGAAGTTTGTAGGTGTGTCAAACCAGACCTGGCTGTAATCTTAAATATCATTGGCTAACTCATTATTCTGGGAAAAGTTCTTATTGACATTCTGTCACTGGATTTTTCGTGTTTTCAAAAAAGTATTATTAATAGGTGTTTTCTTTAAATTCCAAGGGATAAAATTTAGTTTTTCAATGTGAAAAAGACCAATGGTTTTAATGTATTTACTTTATTCCATATATCCTTCTGAAATGCTTTGGAAGCAACCTTTTACAAAATGTAACATTTTATACACTGTCTGTTTTTTCTTTGGTGACCTGCATTGATAAATAAGAATTAATTGGTTGTTTTAATGTAGTTTTTGTTAATCAAAGATCTGACATTCTGTGGTATTTACAAAGATTACAAAAATACTTCCCACTGGGAAGCACAATGCATGGCTCTAGTCTTTAAAGTTTGGTGGCTCCAGAGTGTTACTGTTCTATCCATTTTGGCTACTTCATCTAGCTTTTGATGCTACCTGCATTTGGGTACATGGTATACCTTTAAGTGTATGTAAAATAATGATTTGCTTTCTTACATTTCATTCTCCTTTTGCCACATTTAGAGACATTTGACTCACATTTCTATTTGCAGCTAATGAATCCCATGCAAAGTCCATAGAATGCTGGATAATATTTGGATTCAAAGGGATTAACACATTGTATCAAAGACAGAAAGAGTCCACAAGCAGACAACTAGGACTTGTGTTGCACTTCCGATACTAAATTAATCGAGGAGCCATATCTGAAATCCAGAGGAGTCCTAACGTGGCATCATTTAGATCCATAAATATTAGCACATTAACAAAGTCAATGTTATTGTCACTGTATTACAATATATTAGAATAGAAACTAAATTCCAAGTAATGAATATTTAGTTATCACCCTACAAACTACCGTAATTTCCGGACTATAAAGTGCACCCATATATAAGCCGCACCCACTGAATTTTACAAATATTTTTATTTTTAACATAAATAAGCCGCACCTGTCTATAAGCCTACACTAAAACTGTCTACAGGACACTGCCTACAGTACACTGTCTACACTAAAACTAATGAAGTTTACACAGGCTTTAATGAAAGACACGTTACAGTTAGCGAGCTCTCTTCACCCAGACTCAATACGCTACAACGGCTTGTATCTAAACAGTAGCCGACCAAGAAAGTCATTGTTCATTGTCTTCCTCCTTCCTTTCACAACTATTTCTCTTGGGAGTTTATCTTTTGGCATCGTTGTGCGTTTTTTTTTTCGTTGTGGTGTGGGTGTGTGTGGTGTGTGTATACACCATAACATTAAAAAACACGGACATGTGAGTTGAATAACATTTATTATCTGGATACAGTGGCTCTGTCAAGTTATAAGGTATAGCAGGCAGGAATTGAGCAGTCAGTTCTTGCATAAACATAAACATGTAGTTTTTCCAAAAATTATTTTCAGTTTTAGCATTTTGAGCTAAGATAGAACTATCAACAAAAAGTCTAACTTTGTTTACAAGGGCTTTAAGCCGTTTATAACTGCACCAGTTTACTTAGAATCTGGTTGTAATGTTTAGGGATTCCCTCTGTTGTGTTTGTCATTCTGACAGGGGTTCTTTAAAAATATTGTTTTGTCAGCAGTGTGATCTGTTCTTGTGTGAAATCAGTCAATGGAGAGTGGTCAGTGGAATAAAAGAAAATCGGAGAAGTGTTAGGTACAGGTTGCAGGAGAGCACTTGATGATCACAAGGGGCTTCTTAGCTGCAAGTCAGTCTCATCTAGCTGTTCAGGGGCAAGAACGTCTGAAGGTCTTGATTCGCACGGTCTCTCCCGCAGTGGTTGGTCAGACAGGCTCTCGGTTGGACTCAATATGGCAAACATCAATGTGAGTTAAATGTCTCTAAATGTGGCACAGGGAGAATGAAAATTTAAGAAAGCGCACTAAAGTAAAACTTTGCAACCCCAAATTATTCAATACGTCCTTAATGGGCTGAGCAAAGCATTTAATTTAAATTTTTTTTTGCATAATGCTGAAATTTTGTGGAATGCCAGAATAAAGGGGGAGAAGGTGTTTTCCTGTGGTGTTATCTGTATGCTCTCAAGGACACATTACAGAGCCATCTGGTCTTGGCTAAGGCTGTAAATCCATGTGTTTGACAAAGGTTGGTTCTTGGCTTAGACGGTACCCTGTTTGGTCAGCTCTCCCAAAACACAGACTAGTCAGTTGCAATCATGTCATATTCGACATGTTTCCTCTGAGTCTGGACGGGCAAAATTAGAGACAAAATATAATCCCTTTTGCTTGGATTATTCAACCTACATGCATCAGTAAGCCCCATGTATCACTTATCATTTGAATAGATTTTTTCTTTTTTATCTGTGCATGTGTCTTGCATGAGCGTTTCTCTAAAATAGAATCAATCGTATCATTTGATGAAAGGACATTTGTTCCTTTGTACTGCTCACAATGTTGTTTACCTTATAAACAGTGTAAATATTACATGGCACCAATTATCACTATCAGCTATGGCTTCAACCCATATAATGTGTTTATCATCTTTAGTTTGCTTTATGAGTACAAAATGTACATTTTATGTACCAATATGATCACACCACTGTGCCATGGCAAATATGTCTGTCTACGATGGCATGACTAAGGAAGGCCTGCCTACATTAATGCTCACAACTCCTCTTAGTGCCTACATTAGTGCTTGCAATTATTTTCTACATTATTGTTTGCATTATGCTTTATAATGAACATTTAACAGTATCTGGCTTAATAATAACGGGGACTGTAATGATTTCTAATTCGATTAAAAAAAAAAATTGCTTTGTAATAATAAAATTTAATAATTGTCTAATTATTTTGCCTCGATGCTTAGTTTAGTCTATTTAACTAAACATAGAGCACAATGTTTCCCACGGACCATTATTACTGACACACCACCTGCTAAACACTGGAGTGCTCTGAACAGGGAACACAAAAGACACTGCAGAATGAAAAATGGAAGAACAGGGGAGAAAACAGCGAGGGGCGAGGAGAAGATTCAGGCCAAGGGGTCATTTCATACTAAAACATAAAGAAAGCACTGTACAGTGCGGTTATCCTTTTAAAGTAGTTTGAAATTGATTTCAGTTTTGTATTTATATACGGCGTGTTTATATACCCCCAGCCCCCTGCAGTGGTCGTGCAGAGCAGGTAGTGGAACACGTTTTTAAAGCTGCCGATAAATACACAAATTTAGTGCATGGGAAATTTCAAGCAGCGTTTCCGGAGACAAGAAAACCACATCACGATATTGAGAATTAATACATAAATACATGAGTGAGAATAATTATGAGTTTCATTAAATAGTTTCCCATAACCTGCTCTACACGGCCACTATGAAGGGACTTTTTGAATGCACTGCATTTGTATTTTTTTATGTAATATAGTAAAAGGTTAAATTCACTATATGGGTTTAGTTTTCACTGATATTCTTGTATGCAATTTCAGCAATAAAAATGTAAATTTTTCCAAAAAGAAAAACTAATTACCGTAATTTCAGGACTATAAAGCGCACCCATATATAAGCCGCACCCACTGAATTTGACAAAGATTTTTATTTTGAACATAAATAAGCCGCACCTGTCTATAAGCCACACGTACAAAGCGTGGGAAAAAATAAGCACGGCTTATAGTCCGAAAAATACGGTACTTGTTCATTTTGAGACCCATCTTATTTTCTCTCTTATTTAGTATTGCTCGATTTTTCGAGAGGTACTTCTTATCCGATTGCTCGATTAATCGATAGAATAATCATTAGAATATTTAATTCCCCAAATAATGGACAGCAGCAGTCCTAATAATAACCACATATAAGTTCAACAAACCTAATTCAACTTAAATTTGAATATACTTTACTTAATCTATATTTTAAGTTTTCTGCTTGACCCTAACTGGCCTTTGGGGGTCACTCTGGGCCATGTAAACAATGGATTTGCTTTTCTTAGAGCAGTGGTCCCCAACCCTTTTTGCGCCACAGACCGGTTTAATGTCGGACAATATTTTCACGGACCGGCATTTAAGGTGTGGCGGATAAATACAACAAAATAAAATGATACGACCGGCATAAAAACTGGTATTTTCTAAATATAATAATACTCGTGAATCCACTGCGTTGTTTTTTGTTCATTTTGCATTATGTGTTAGCGGCCAGAGCAGCCCCTTTAAGAAGGTAGCGGATGTTGGTAAGTCTTGTGACTGAGGCATCATGACATGCATCAAGAGATGTGGAGAAAATCCAGTCTTCTTCTTCTTCTTTCGGCTGCTCCCATTAGGGGTCGCCACAGCGGATCATCCGTCTCCATACCACCCTGTCCTCTACATCTGCCTCTTTCACACCAACTACCTGCATGTCTTCCCTCACCACATCCATGAACCTCCTCCTTGGCCTTCCTCTTTTCCTCCTACCTGGTGGCTCCATCTTCAGCATTCTTCTACCAATATAATTCATGTCCCTTCTCTGCACATGTCCAAACCATCTCAATCTCGCCTCCCTCACCTTGTCACCAAAACATCCTACATGTGCTGTCTCACATCCAACATCGCAGGTCTCACCACAGTCCTATAAACTTTCCCTTTCATTCTTGCAGATACCCTACTATCACAAATCACTCCTGTCACTCTTCTCCACCCACTCCACCCTGCCTGCACTCTTTTCTTTACTTCTCTAACACACTCTCCATTACTTTGCACTGTTGACCCCAGGTACCTGAACTCCTCCACCTTCTCCACCTCTTCTCCCTGCAACTGCATCACTCCACTGCCCTCCCTCTCATTCACACACATGTACTCTGTCTTACTTCTACTGACTTTCATTCCCCTTCTCTCCAGCGCATATCTCCACCTCTCCAGGCTCTTCTCAACCTGCTCTCTACTCTCACCACAAATCACAATATCATCTGCAAACATCATAGTCCAGGAGACTCCTGTCTGACCTCGTCCGTCAACCTGTCCATCACCACTGCAAACAGGAAAGGGCTCAGGGCCGATCCTTGATGCAGTCCAACCTTCACTCTGAACCAGTCTGTCGTACCTACTGCACACTTCACTGCCGTCACACTGTCCTCATACATGTCCTGCACCACCCTCACATACTTCTCTGACACACCTGACTTCCTCATACAATACCACAACTCCTCTCTTGGCACTCTGTCGACGCTTTCTCTAAATCCACAAATACACAATGCAATTCCTTCTGTCCTTCTCTATACTTCTCCATCAACATCCTCAAAGCAAATAAGGCATCTGTGGTGCTCTTCCTCGGCATGAAACCATACTGTTGCTCACAGATGGTCACCTCTTCTCTCAGCCTGGCTTCCACTACTCTTTCCCATAACTTCATGGTGTGACTGATCAACTTAATTCCCCTGTAGTTACTGCAGGTCTGCACATCTCCCTTATGCTTAAAGATCGGTACCAGCACACTCCTTCTCCATTCCTCAGGCATCCTCTCCCCTTCCAGAATCCTGTTAAACAATCTGGTTAAAAACTCCACTGCCATCTCTCCTAAACATCTCACGCTTCTACCGGTATGTCATCTGGTCCAACCGACTTTCCATTCTTCATCCTCTTAATCGCTGCTCTCACTTCCTCCTTACTAATCCTATCTACATCCTGCTTCACCAACTCCACATCCTCCAACCTTCTCTCTCTGATTTTCCTCATTCATCAGCTGCTCAAAATACTCCCTCCACCTTCTCAACACACTCTCCTCACTAGTCAACACATTTCCCTCTCCATCCTTTATTGCTCTAACTTGCAGTACATCCTTCCCAGCTCGGTCCCTCTGCCTGGCCAATCGGTATAACTCCTTTTCTCCTTCCTTAGTGTCCAACCTCTTATACAGCTCCTCATATGCCTTTTCCTTGGCTTTCGCCACATCCCTTTTACCTGCTGCCGCATCTCCTTGTACTCCTGCCTACTTTTCTCATCACTCTGTCGATCCCACTTCTGTTTTGCCAACCTCTTTCCCTAATGCTCTCCTGCACTTCCTCATTCCACCACCACGTCTCCTTGTCTTGCTTTCTATTTCCAGATGTCACACCAAGTACTTTTCTAGCTGCCTCCCTCATCACTCCTGCAGTAGTTCCCCAATCATCCGGCACCTCTCCACCACCACCGAGCCCCTGTCTGACCTCTTCCCTGAACCTCACACTACACTCTTCCTCCTTCAGTTTCCACCATCTTATTCTTCTTTCAATCCTTACATTCCTCCTCTTCTTCTTCGCCTCCAAAACCATCCTACAGACCACCATCCGATGCTGTCTAGCTACACTGTCCCCGCCAACACCTTACAGTCTCAATCTCCTTCAGGTTGCATCTCCTGCATAGCACATAGTCCACCTGTGTGCACCTTCCTCCACTCTTATCGTCACCCTATGATCCTCCTTCTTCTTAAAATACGTGTTCACCACTGCCATTTCCATCCTTTTAGCAAAATCTACCACCATCTGCCCTTCCACATTCCTCTCCTTAAAACCATACCTACCCATCACCTCCTCATCACCTCTGTTCCCTTCACCTACATGCCCATTAAAGTCTGCCCCAATCACCAATCGTTCTTTCCTAGGTACACCATCTACCACTTCATCTAATTCACTCCAGAATCTTTCCTTTTCCTCCATCTCACAGCCAACTTGTGGAGCATAGGCACTGATGACATTTATCATCATCCCTTCAACTTCCACCTTCACGATCATCACCCTATCAGAAACTCTCTTCACCTCCACTACACTCTTACTGTACTCTTCCTTCAGAATCACCCCTACACCATTTCTCTTCCCATCCACACCATGATAAAACAGTTTAAATCCACCTCCAATGTTCCTGGCCTTACTCCCTTTCCACTTGGTCTCCTGAACACACAGCATATCTACCTTTCTCCTCTCCATCATATCAGCTATCTCTCTCCCTTTACCCGTCATAGTACCAACATTTAAAGTACCAACCCGAACCTCTACTCTCTTACACTGCTCCTTTTCCTGCCGTCTCTGTAGACGTCTTCCTCCTCTCCTCCTTCTCCTCCTTCGGCCAACAGTAGCCCAATTTCCACCGGTACCCTGTCGGCTAACGATACCTTTGGCGGTCGTTGTTAACCCGGGCCTCGACCGATCCGGTATGAAATTCTCCTTTGTGATCCGCATATTTGATTTGGCACATGTTTTACGCTGGATGCCCTTCCTAACGCAACCCTCCCATTTACCCGGGCTTGGGACCGGCACTAAGAGTGCACTGGCTTGTGCCCCCCTAATGGCTGGGTTGTGGAGAAAATCCAGTAACTTTCAAAAATAAAACATTGTTCAGAATCAGATAAAAAATAAAACGGAAATAATGTAAGTTATGTATTCTTTCTGTGCGGCCGGTACCAATTGACCCATGGACCGGTGCCGGTCCGCAGCCCGAGGGTTGTGGACCACTGCCTTAGAGAACAGTGATGACCAGGAAAATCCGGTGTGAGGAACTGGGAACAAGCCAAGGCACATTGCACACCAATGCTCCAACTTAAGAAAAATTTGGGGTAGTGGTGCGCATCAGCTACAGATGGTAGAGTTCAGAGAGCACCCACCTGCTCATGGAATTACGTTTATGATGTGGTAGGTGCAGCACTGGAATTACCAAGCATAAACAATGGACAAGATGCGCATCTCTGGAGCATCTCTGATTGCATCAGCAGCGGTGCTTGGCTATACAGAGCATCTGATAAGAGAGACCATTCCCACATGGTCCCACATGAAAAAACTTTTTCCCCGGTCAAAAGTCATTGGTGGATTGATCCATGAGGGAGCTCTGTATGTGCGAACAGCTTTTTAAGACCTCAACTAACATTCCTGTCCCCAAAACACCCCATTCATCCTCCATGAGTGACTACCATCCTGTAGCACTCAAATCCACAGTGATGAAGTGCTTTGAAAACTGGTCATCAGCCATCAGATAATGCCAACCACCACACCATCACACTTCTTTTCCCCACTGGTTCAAGGAAAATGTGTGGATGCTTTTAAAGAAAAAAAAAAAAAGCGCTGCCTTTTTACACCCTCATATCCTCACATCTCTGTAAAAAAGTTCTAGGACCTGTAGCTGAATCGGAATTGAAAACCACACCTTCTCCATGCTCACTCTCAGCATTGGAGCCTCCTCAGGGCTGTGCCCTCAGCCTTCTGCTGTACTCCATTTACACCAATAACTGCACCGCTAAACACATCACTTACATGTTAGTTGATGACACATGGTGGTCGGCCTAATCAATAACAATGACCAGAAGGCTTATTTAAAAAAACAGATGTCCTCTCCTCATGGTGGTACAAGAAGACTCTTTCCCTGGAGTTAATGGAGACTAAAAAAATCTATTAATTAGGGGGAAGCGGGTGAGGAATTAAAGTTTCCCAATGATCAAGTTGCCAGAGAGAGCAGCTTCAAATACCATGGGGACCATCTCATAAGAGATTTTATCTGTTTAACACAAGCAAACAGATTGGTGACAGTAAAACAAAAGTTTTACTTCACAACAGACAGAATATTTCTGGAACTAGCAGGACTATATTACTAAATTTGAATATTTCTGTAAAGGAGACAGTATAAGAAACTGCTGATGTCTGACATTGTTCTACACCACTGTAATTTTTAGCAGGACATGTGCAGCATTTATCTTGAAAGTAGCTGGCCCTCTTAACCCTCATATTTATATGGTTTGTTAATGTGAGCAATAAATGTCTCACCCTCAAGTGTTGGATGGCTTCTCAAATGTCTGCATGCCTGTAACACTGTATTCATGTGAATGGTTTGCTAGCTCAGGGTTTGGCAGTATAGACCGTTTTGATCAGAAAACTTTAGTGGGGGATTGCAGAGCATGTGGAAGACGTGGAAACCGCACCACATAGCATTTGAACATTTGTACACTCTGTAAGATTTTGGTGTTCTACCAGCACTGTACATTTAAAGAGCTTAGTACTGTCATTGATGGCTTAGGCCAGTGGTGAACCTTATCTATTTGGAACCCTATACCATTCTTCTTCTTCTCATTTCACTGTGTACTGCATCAGATATATAGTTGAAATGACAGTAAAAGCTTTTTGACTTGACTTCACCCCCCTAGGCTCTTCTCAACCTGCTACCTGCAGGTCTGCACATCTCCCTTATTCTTAAAAACCAGTACCAGCACACTCCTTCTCCATTCCTCAGGCATCCTCTCACCTTCCAAAATCTTGTTAAACAATCTTGTTAAAAACTCCACTGCCATCTCTCCTAAACATCTTCATGCTTCTACTGGTATGTCATCTGGGCCAACCGACTTTCCACTCTTCATCCTATTAATTACTGCTTTCACTTCCTCCTTATTAATCCTATCCACTTCCTGCTTCACCATCTCCACCTTACCCAACCTTCTTTCTCACTTATTTTCCCTATTTATCAGCTGCTTCTCAACACACTCTCCTCACTAGTCAACAGATTTCCATCAAGTGTAGTAGCTGTTATCGTACTATGACCCGCTCTAAAACCTGACTGAAATGCGTTTAGAATATTATGACTACCTAGATATTCTTTCATTTGATCATTTACTATAGATTCAAAAACTTTTGCTAAGATCGGTAATTTAGAAATAGGTCGATAATTATTCAAATCACAGGGATCACCTCCTTTAAATAATGGCATAACCATAGATGATTTCTATAGAAGAAGTTGGAATTACATTAGTGGATAGACTCAAATAAAAAATTGATGCAATAGGTTCAGCAATAATATCTGCAGTCAATTAAAAAAAAAATTGGTTAAATTTGATCAGATCCACCAGATTTCTTACAGTCTAAATTTGAGAGTAGTTAAACTTGGCTGGGCAATATAGAGGTAAATGAAAATAAATCTAAGTCATTATAATTTGTCAGCTCTTCAATTTCCTGTTTGCCAGTGACGCACTAATTACTGGTGTCTGTTATCAAACTAGCTTAAATAAAATGATTATTGAACATATTAACAATATCAGCCTTGTCTGTAATTAATCTTTGGTCCACTTTTAAAAGTTTTGGAAGATCAGTAGATTTATTTGAACCTACAAGAGATTTTGTTAATTTCCAAAATTTTGAAGGATCGTTCATGTTATTGTTAATTAGATTATAAGATAATACTGGCTTTTGGAATTTTTTTATCAATTTTGTACACTTATTTCATAATAATCTATAACATGACCAGTCCTCATCTCTATTTTTTTTCTTTGCTTTGGACCAGGCCACATTTCTTTTGTTTAATAAGATTAGAAACAGATTCATTAAACCAAGGATTATTTTTCCCCACTCACCCAATATCTACGTAAAGGAGCATGTTACTTTTCCTTGGCTTTCACCACATCCCTCTTCACCTGCTGCCTGATCTCCTTCATCATTCACATCTCTTTGTACTCCTGCCTACTTTTCTCCTCACTCTGTCGATCCCAATTCTGTTTTGCCAACCTCTTTCTCCACATGCTCTCCTGCACTTCCTCATTTCACCACCACGTCTCTTTGTCTTCATTTCTATTTCCAGATGTCACACCAAGTACCTTTCTAGCTGTCTCCCTTATTACTTCTGCAGTAGTTTCCCAATCATCCAGCACCTCTTCACCACCACTGAGCCCCTGTCTGACCTCCTCCCTGAACCTCACACTACAGTCTTCCTCCTTCAGTTTTCACCATCTTATTCTTCTTTCAATCCTCACTCTCCTCCTCTTCACTCTCCTCCTCTTCTTCTTCACCTCCAAAACCATCCTACAGACCACCATCCGATGCTGTCTAGCTACTCTGTCCCCTGCCAACACCTTACAGTCTCCAATCTCCTTCAGGTTGCATCTCCTACATAGAACATAGTCCACCTGTGTGCACCTTCCTCCATCTTATACGTCACCCTATGATCCTCCTTCTTCCTAAAATAAGTGTTCACCACTGCAATTTCCATCCTTTTAGCAAAATCTACCACCATCTGCCCTTCCACATTCCTCTCCTTAAAGCCTTACCTACCCATCACTTCTGTTCCCTTCACCTACATGCCCATTAAAGTATTTCCCAATCACCAATATTTATTTTCTATGTACACAATCTACCAATTCATCTAACTCACTCCAGAATTTTTCAGAATCTCACAATCTCCTTGAGGAGCATAAGCACTGATGGCATTTATCATCACCCCTTCAACTTCCAGCTTCACGTTCATCATCCTATCAGAACCTCTCTTCAACTCCACTACACTCTTACTGTACTCTTCCTTCAGAATCACCCCTACACCATTTCTCTTTCCATCCACACCATTATAGAACAGTTTAAACCCACCTCCAATGTTCCTGGCCTTACTCCCTTTTCACTTGGTCTCCTGAACACACAACATATCCATACTCCTCTCCATCATATCAGCTAACGTCTCTGTAGACATCGTCCTCCTCTCCTTCTTGTCCTTTGGCCAACAGTAGCCAAATTTTCACTGGTATTCCATTAGCAAACAATACCTGTGGTGGTTGTTGGTAATCTGGCCCTCGATCGATCTGGTATGGAATTTAGGTTTGTGATCCGCATATTTGATTTGGCACATGTTTTACACTTGATGCCCTTCCTAACGCAACCCTCCCCATTTATTTATACACTGGTGTGTGCAGCCCTAATCGCTGGTTTGGAACCCTAGATCATTTATTTCTATTTAATTCTGTTCTACTTTAAATTATTAGGAAGCCAGGCACTGCTTGTTTATTATTACAATTATTATAGTTATATATACTAATGGGTACCTTATGCACCTCCCAAGATGCACAGAATTATTAAGTATGGAAAAGTCCAGAAAAGGCTGGCCCTTCATAATGATCAATTTAATTTCTTGCCTTAATTGAATAAATGGCATTTATGTGATTCATGCAAAACATTAAATACAATAAAGATTTCTGAGGAGGTTTTAGACCCTTTCAGTCATGTTTATACATTATACAATTTAATTGCTCTTAAACTGAAATTTCACATTGTCCTAAGTGTTCATACCCTTTACTGTCATATATGTTTATCTCGTTATGTTTGATTTGCATAAACTGTGGATCATTTAATATATTTTTCACTTCAAATGGAGTTTAAACTGCCTGCAGTGGTCAAAGTTTTTGTGTTGAGGCACATATTTGGGGAAGTCTAAAAACTTTTTCTGCTCTATTGAAAGTTTCAAAGTGTCCAGTGGCCTCCATTATTTTCAGATGAAAAGTTGAGAACAAGCAGGACTCTTTCTAGAGTTGGCCACACTCTCAAGCTGATCACATGCTTGAAATTGGCAAAACACATGCCTTACACTGAGGAGAGTCTTCCATCTGACAACTCTGTGATTAAGCTCAAATTAGTGAAGTGTTGCAGTGATTGATGCAAGTTCCGATATGGAAATGGGAATCTCCATACACAGTCTTTGACACTTGATCAGTAAGATCCTCAGGTTCTTGGTCATCTCCCATAACAAGGTCCTTTTGCCTTCATTGCTTGATTTTGACAGATGACCAGCTAGTTTGTTCCAAACTATTTTTCTTCTTCTTCTAAAAAGTCTTAGGCATCACTGAATTTTAATTTTCCATATATGGGATGTTTTGTACATTAAACACACAATGTTTGTTTTGCAGACAAATTATAAACATTGGCAATCTACACATCTAGACTTTTTGACTTGATTTTAGTATCTAATGGCTGTATATGAAGATCATCATCAGAGCATTGTTAGGGCATACAAAGAGTAACTGCTAGGTTTTCCATTATTCTACTTGGAGTAAAAGGTAAAAAAAAAAAAAGAAAATCAAACTCTTCAGCTCCCTCTCAGTTCTCAGAAGTCCTTCTAGGTGTCCCACTCTCCCTTCCATGCACTACACTTTATCATTTACATTAACATTTCAACAGTGATAATTAATTGCTGACAGTGTACCACCACAGTGCACTTGTATATGTGCACTAGGGCTGAAACCATTCCTCAAGTTACTCGAGTAATTTAAAAACTAAAAATCACAGAAGCAAATAATTTGCCTCTATGCTTTTTTTAGTCCATTTAACTACACACAGAGCATTGTGTTTCCTCTTTATTAGCCAATATTTTTGGTTCTATAGGACTCGGGCCAAAGAAAACGACAGAAATTTTCCACATTTTTGGATAATTTCAAACTAAAACATAAAGAATACACCATACAGTGCATTTACTTGTTTTAAAGTAATCTGAAATAAATGTTTGTTTTTATTTATTATTTATGATTTATATATTTGTATTTGCATTTTAATGTAATATGGCAAATAGGTTTAGTTTTCACAGATATTGTTTTATGCAATTTCAGCAATAAAATGTACATTTTTCTAAAACAGGAAACAAATTACTTGTTCATTTTAAGAGACCTGTTTTATTTTTTCTTGTAGATTTTTAGTGCTGCTCTTTAATAAAGAAAAAGTACTACTTCTACTCAATTAATCTGAATACTCGATTACTAAAATAATCAATAGCAACAATCCTAATGTGCACTGGGTTTTGAGTGCTACATAGTGTTATAATACAGTATACGTGTTGAATTTCACACAATGCAGTTGCACAAAGGGCATCCAAGATTTTCACCACCTGCACACTTGTAGTTATGGTGAAGTGACAAAGTGATGATTACTTAGATTTTGATTTTCAATATATGAAACCGTGCCTACCTTTATTGTCATGAATTTACTTTTCCACTATGATCTTCTCTGTTGCGCTTATTTCAGAACATCAGAACTACTTCGGCATGGACGAGAACCTGGGTCCTGTGGCCCTCAGTGTGCGACGAGAAAAGCTTGAAGAAATGAAGGAGAAGGACTGGTCGCCATACAATTACCGTATAGTCGTCAGGACCAGTCAGGTAACACAACTTATAAATCTATGAGTTGTTGTCTGTGGGTTGACTATATAAACATCATCATGCCTCAATGCAATTTTATTTTCCATTTAAGCATTCTTTTCTGATTTATCCATATTAGGTTAGGTTAGGTATGTTAGGTTATCTCCAGGAGCCAGTTCTTGTAACCAGTGGGCAATTACAACAACAGTGAAACTCCTGTTTGGTGGACCAGCTAATTGAGAGGATCGCTTTTAATAGCTTTAGTCTCCCACAATAAGTAATATGGCAATAACTTATAACTTAATAACGTACTTTGGTTGTTACGGATACTATAGCAAAGAAGATTACAAATATATTTAGTGCTTGCTGTAGTGATATACAGTCGAACCCACTTATCTCGACCTCGGTTAACTCGCCAACCCTATTAAGTCGACGTTTTTGAAGTGGAACCGCCAAATTTGCCACTTGATGTCGGTTATCTCGATCCGCATAACCAATCGCCGGCTTTTGCCACGTCACCATCTCACTACCGTATTTTCGCATAAAACTTTTTTTTATAGAAAGTTTGACATACCCCTCACCCAGGGTGCATCTTACATACGCGAAAATATGGTAGTGAGACGGCACTGTGCAGCCGCCGAAAAACTCACGGAAGTGGCGGAAAAATCAAGCCTGACAGATGCTACAGGTGTAGGACACTTTTCAGAGCTGTGTGTCAGAGTGAACTGACTTGAAAATTAAATTTTGACACTGGTTAGCTTTTTGTAAAAACGAACTACACTCCACACGTTGTTAGTGATTTTGTGAGCGATCTTTGTGTTTGCAATGTTGGAGAATATAATAAAGGTTTGTTTTGAGAATTGACGGTGGTTTGTATTGTATACTGGTAAATCTCTGCTGTTAGTAGGTGCACATATGCCTTTTGTTGTTAACAAACATGTATGTACATTTTTATAGCATGCCTTCATCAAACAAAACGCGGCAACGCTGTTGTGTAAAAAACCCTCCAAAAACATGTGCATGTACATTCTCATTTATTAACGCACATCATGTACATGAAGAAATTTCAAGCACGTTAATATACTACCGCCATATTGGTTTTCGTTTATCTCGATCATCGGTTATCTCAACGCTTTTTGGCGTCCCCTACGCCGGCGACATAACCGGGTTCCACTGTATATATATCAGTGATATTCATTTTTTGCTATCATCTTTTGAATATATTTTTCCTTTTAAGCTTTGCGTTGCTGTCCTACACTTTCTGCTGTTATACTGATTACATTGTTCACTTCGGAGATGTTCGCACTGCACTGTCACTTTAATTCTCCTTAAGTCTGTTTGTGTTTATAATGTTCACACATGAAACACTACTGCACTACCACATAACACCCTCTGTACACATCTGAATTTACGTTTTATACTTATATATCTCTTTATATACTGTATATATGTATTCCCTTTTATCTTTCATCTATAATGCAAATACTTTAGTGTAGGGCTGCTGCTATCAATTATTTTAGTAATCGAGTATTCGAAAGATTATTCCAGCGATTAATCGAGTGATCAGATAAGAAGTACTTTTTCTTTATTAAAAAGCAACACTAAATAAGAGAGAGAAAATAAGAAGGGTCTCTTAAAATGAACAAGCTATTTGTTTTCTTATTTTTTAGAAAAAAAAAATTATATTGCTGAAATTGAAGAATATTGGTGGAAACTAAACGCATTTAGTGATTTAATTGCCATATTACAACGAAATACATCAAAACAGTGCTTACAAAAAGTCCCTCCACAGTGGCCGTGTAGAGCAGGTTATGGGAAACTATTCATTAAATGAAACTCATAATTATTCTCACTCATGTATTTATTTATTAAACGTCGTACAGTATCGTGATGTGGTTTTCTTGTCTATATAGAAAAGCTATAAACCTGCTTCACTAAATACTCTATGCAGCTACTGTGGGCCTTTTTTTATGGAATGTATATAAATAAAAAGTGTGGTCTAGTGGTTAGGATGCGGCGCTCTCACTGCTGCGGCCTGGGTTCGATCCCCGGTCAGGGAACCCACCCCAGCCATTAGGGTTGCACAAGCCTTAGTGCCGGTCCCAAGCCTGGATAAATGGGGAGGGTTGCATTAGGAAGGGCATCCAGCGTAAAAACATGCCAAATCAAACATGCAGATGATCCGCTGTGGCGACCCCTAACGGGAGAAGCCGAAAGAAAGTTTTTTTTATAAAAATCTATTTGAAAATACTAAAAAAAAAAAATTACTTTTTTTAAAAAGGTAACCGCATTGTAGGGGGTTTTCTTTATGTTTTAGTTTGAAATGACCTCAAACTTTTCTTGTTTTTTTTTTGGCCTGAATCTTCTACACGAGTTTAGCTTCCAGAGTTTAGCGGGCAGTGTGTCAGTAATTTTGGTCTGTGGAAAACACAGTGCTCCGTGTTTAGTTAAATGGACTAAACAACACAATGGTGCAAATTTATTTAGGATAAATAAAGTTATCTACCTGATAGGGTTGTAATGGTACACATAGTAAAACTGGAATTTTCGGTTCGATGCACATGTGTCTTTTTTACTTGCAGAACAAAGTTAAAATCTGAGTTCCCTTAGGGAGGTATTAAGTGTCTCCATTTAGTCTCCATTTCACACTTTGAGTGTATATTTTTTATTGTTGTTATTAAACCTGAAAACATACACAACAATGCCAGTGGTATAAAAAAGAAACGCAGTGTCACTGTGGCTACTCACTCCGTACCGTAAATCAGATTTCTTTTGTGCATGCGTGATTCTTTTGTTTTATGTCCATCTTCAAGAATGTCTCTTAAAAGGAGAAAATCCTGACAATTCCACATATCGAGGGATAACAGATGGAAGTAATGAAGACATTAGTCAAGTAGATGTAGTAGTGTTACACACTTATAAAGGATTACATTTAGTACACGTGCGTGCCGAACCGAAAGCCCTCCACCGTAAAGATTTCGGTACGACTAAGTGCACCGTTACACCCCTAATAATTACTGCTTGTATAAACTGGCTTTCAGTAGAGCATTGATGGTTCTAGATTGATGTTGGATAGTGTTTAAGTTTGAGCAGCTGTACATATGGCTTTATTGGGATTTGAACTTGTATTTTATTAAGATGGGACTGATGAAATGTTATCCATATTTTTCTTGGTACCTGCAGTCTTACAACAGTCTATATTTTGTTTTTTTCTTCTTTAATCATGGTAATATCTGATAAAGATGCTTGTCTGTGATGTTCAGAATGCCCCTGTGCTTCACCTTCAGAGATCTTCCCTCCAGACTTTGGTAGAGGTAT
The DNA here is from genome assembly GCF_014805685.1 of Silurus meridionalis. Lineage (NCBI taxonomy): Eukaryota > Metazoa > Chordata > Actinopteri > Siluriformes > Siluridae > Silurus > Silurus meridionalis. Next base: position 26,003,626 of record NC_060885.1, on the reverse strand, counting down.
CCATGTCCTTTGAAGCGTTTCCATTTCCATTTGTGCCATGTGCAGCATGGATCCCAGCAGCTGAGGCTGGACATTATTTGGTCTCATCAGTGATATATGGTGACAGGTGGTCTCTGGCATCTGAAGTCACAGCTCTTGCTCAGCTGTTAGGTGCACTTTAGAAGCAACACCTTCTGTTCCCAGAAATGCCCTAAATCCTTGAACCTTCTGTCCCAATATTTATTCCATTGTTCTCATGTGACTGTATTCATCTTGATATTCTCCTGAGTAAAAATTCATTCCATACAGGAGTGATGCAGTTGGTCCAAGGTTTTCTAAATAATCCTGAATAATTAAGAGAGAAGAGATTATTCGATGGACCAATCTGTACAGTACTCACTAAAACCGGGGTCACCAACGTGGTGCTTGCGGGCACCAGGTAGCCCGCAAGGACCACATCGCCCGTGGGCCTTTTTCAAAAATAGCTGTTTCTAACTTTGTTAAATCATTGTTGATAATTATTATGAGAAATGATTAACATGATCAGTGTCTTCACATAAATGAATATCATAAATTATTAATAATAACATATAATAAAAGGTAAATTGAGCAAATTTGTTATTTCAGATCAAACGAAAAACTGTGTGTATTAAACTGGTAGCCCTTCACATTAATCGGTACCCAAGAAGTAGCTCTCAGTTCAAAAAGGTTGGTGACCCCTGCACTAAAATAACCGAAAGGCTGCAGCCCTAATTGACAACGATGGTAAAAGATCCAATTTATACAGATTATACAATTTTATGTAACATAATTAAAAATGCTAACATTTTATATCTAATAATACAAGTTCATTAATCCACTCAAATTAAAATGGCAAAATACTGAGGGCAGATAAACAATCTATAAACCCACACATAATGAAAAATGCCCACTCATCTATCTTCTCTCTTTCCCCCCATTATCTCCTGTTCTCTAAGAATAGTTACTGCAGCACAAACATCTGGTTTAAATATTAGAGGCATCAAATTTTGCCTATTACTCCGAGTGGTAGTGCCACCTGTGGCAAAATCTGTACAAGGCCTTGATTTTGAACTGTATAAGGCCAGCAGTGATTATCCTCCAAGAGGCTTGGTAGAGCTTGCTAGAGTTATACTAGTGTGGGTACTGTGCAGACCATGCAGAAGAGCTGACCCTTGTCCAGTAGTTTATCTTTACGGAGTAGAAAGTTTAGATGAATATCTTGAATTAAAAACACCTCCACCCACTCAAGCAGTCAGGCTGTTTTTTCCTCACCTCTGGCCACATACAATGTGTTTATTTTACATTGCCATCTGCTCACCTTTGTCTTTTATTAAAATCAGATTATTGCTTATTCTCCAGGAGGGCATCATTGTGCTGTAGTAGAGTGTGTACTGTGCAGGGGAATTACTACTAGAGTAATGAAGAATTTGATTAAACCACCTCTGCCTACCATTTTTCCCATAGTGACCAGCAGTCTTCCTCTGCCTTGGCAGTTCCACCCCTCAGGGTAATTGCCTTCCTGCCTGCCTTGCCAAATTTTGTTGTGGGGAATTTTGATCTGGCTTGCACTTCTTGAGGATAAGTGGAAAATCTTCCCCCAAATTAGTAACATCTGTATTATAGAAGAAAACGTCTTGAATTAGAGTAAAAACTAAAAAGCTGACCATAAATCATAATCTTTCATGTCCATTAGGCAGGCTATGCTTGCCTCCTCCATTTGGAAATTAGCAAACAAAGTTTGTTGATTATTTGTCTAATGATAAATTTACTTGTGTATCATCTCAATGTATCTTAAGTCTGTTAGGATTCTTCTTTTTTTTTTTTTTTTTTTTGGTTACTATTTTTATGATCTTTGATTTTTTTAATGTATCTTACTAAGTCTGATAGGATTCTTCATATAATTTCTTTATTATTTATATATAGATTAATTATTATTATGCTCATGTTCTTTCATCTTTGAATTTTTATCATGTTGGTTTTCATCTTTATTTTGTTTATCTAGTCCTTCTTTGGTACTCTCACTAAATTAATCATGGTTCATTCTCACCCAGCAGTTCTCACACCACTGCTACCAACCAATGAGAGCTAGATACCTCTTGTGAGACACATGAAACCAGCTGATTGCATCAATTTGAACTTCTGATTATTACTTAAATTTTTTGGTGTAACATTTTGCACTCAGAGGAAATCACTGTCCATGCACAATTTTTCTGTGTTTGTAAACGGAGCAAAAGTAGGCCACTGTTGAATCACCGATTTTTGCTTTCAGACTTTCAGTGGTTTACAGTGCACAAATGTGTACTTGGATAAAGAATACAAATACTCTGCTTAAATATTAATCCAGTAAATATTTTTTATTTCTACTTGAGAAAAATGTAAGTGTACTCACTACTTGAGTGTACGCTCAAGGTTTGATATGCTGTGCATCCGAAAGACCAGAGCATAGTTATTCTTCTCTGATTGCTGTCATCAACAAGGTGTTTTGGCCTGCAGACTCTTTGCTCTGCTTATGTGAAGGCTGCATACAAACAAATCAGCTTCTAGATATAAAAGTACTGACTACTTTGATTTAACTATATTTTAATAATTTGTGCAATTCAAAATTCTATTATTTTGTGCATCTTAAGTAGAGTGGTTTGTTATGCACAGACAGTGAGAGTACTTTTACTATGCAGAAACTATTCACATGATGAGGAACAGCATGTTTTTCTAAAAAGTAGTAGAAATAAAAAGTAACGTACCGTAATTTCCGGACTATTAAACGCACCCAAATATAAGCCGCACTGAATTTTTACAAAGATTTTAATTTTTAACATAAAAACGCTGTACCTGTCTATAAGCCGCAGGTGCCTACACTAAAACTAATGAACTTTACACAGGCTTTAACGAAAGACAGTGTCTGTTACATGGCTTGTATCTAAACAGTAGCCTACCAAGAAAGTCATTGTTCACTGTCTTCCTCCTTCCTTTCACAACAATTTCTTTTGGGAGTTTTTCTTTTGGCATTGTCGTGCGTTTAAAAATCATCATCGGTGAAGCTTTTCTCCCGATGCCGTGCATCTCAGAACACAGGTGAAGTGCGTTTTTTTTTATGCCCGGTTGTTTTCAGCGTGACGAATGATTTGCATTTCCTGTTGACAGTCCGAGTGAGCGGCAGGTCAAACGTCAGAGGAACCTCATCCATATTTATGATGTGGTGCGGCCCGATTCAGTGGGAGCGCATCTGATTTATTATAAAGAGTTTTACTGGTTCACCTAAACCCGTTTCGGCAATTTCATTGGTCTAATGTAATGAAGCTCAGTTTTTTTGGTGGCTTGAAGCTTGTGAAACCGGGAAAAACCCAGGAAAAAAACAGAAATTTGCCGTTTCACTGTTCACTTGTATCCCTAATCATCATGCAGAGACCTGTGTTGTGCCACATAGATCAATCCATTGGGCTTTGCTTTTCTCTATATTCCAACCTCTGCAAAACAACCTACTTTCTCATACACGGTATCTAAGATCTGGGACATTCTCTCTACTGCAGACAGTAAGAAACCTGTGCATGCTTTTGTCCCATCAAGATTAGACTAATTCATTTTTATCTGCTCTAGCAAAGAGCTCAATTACATAATGCTGCTGATTGAGTTCTAACAAGCAAGAAAAAGGAGGATAACATTACACTTGCCTGTGGCTTTCAGAATTTATTTTAATATTTTCTTATTGATTGTAAAATGTCTCCATGGACGTATTTCATTTAAATGATTGCTAGATAAGTTTTTTCAAGAGCACTTGGTTTTTCCCATGGTAATATGCTAGGATTTTCCCAAAGCATAAAGAGTGGGGCGTTAACATTTTGGACACTGTTGTGGTCTGTTGTATCTACTTCAGGGTCTGATCCACATTATAAGACTCTTTTTGGCTGACCATGACTGTAAAGGGTTTTTATTTGACTTCCATTCATTCAGAACATGACTATTCTTCTCCAATCACTCTTATTAACAAGGTGTTTCAGGCTGCAGACGATTTGCTCTGCTTATGTTAAGGTTACATAAAAATAAATCAGTTTCTAGATGTAAATATTGTAAATGTTGCAAATAAAGTTCGTGTGACACACCTCATCAAACACTGTGGGAAATGTTTGGCCTCGTTTATCAATGTAGGTAAGTGTACAATGTTTATTCAGCCATACATAATTTTGGTAGAAAGATTTAGAAGATTAGAAGAAAGATTGGGAAACCCTTGCATTCATGCATGCATTTGTACAGTGCAAAGCTCGTTCCTGACACTGATTCAAGTTATTTTGACTCTACTTTGACTTTTATGCCAGAAACATATTTTGTAGGGTAACAGAATCTGGCAAGATTCCAGGATAGCTGAATAGTACATTAAATGAGATAACAAATCTCATTTTGTTGTAGATAGGGATCTACACTATACCCAAGAAATGTTCATCCTCTTTAAAATATTATTACATCTTTTCTATCATAAGTGTGACATTAATCTTCAGTGAGCCATTTGCTGTACAGCTTATGGGTTATGGCAAAGAGAGCCTGTTTGCTGCCTAAATGGTCATGTGTCAAGTAAAAAGCACAAAAAACTAAGTCCATTTAATATATACATGGGATGTACATTAGATTAGCAAATCGTGTTTTTTTTTCCCCCTTGTAGGCCTGTGGTGATGGTGTTGTTCTGTTGCTATCATTTTGCACTCCAGCAACTTACAGCTGAATAATACTTTCCTTATTACTCTAATCCATACACTGTTACTGTGAAAAAAGCTTCATCTCATTTTTTTTTCCATGTCCTTTATTTGCAAATAAATTCTTTAAAAATCAGACAATGTGATTTTCGGAATTTTTTTTTGTCATTTTGTCTTTCATAGTTGAAGTGTACCTATGATGAAAATTACAGGCCTGTCTCATCTTTTTAAGTGGGAGAACTTGCACAATTGGTGCAAGTTCTTTTTTAAATACTTTTTTGCCCCACTGTATGTTGTGTATCTGTTTCACTCAGGGTTTAGTCTGGTTTTTGAACCACACATTTTTTTTTTTAAATATATTTGCCTATTTAGGTTTGTCTACCTCCATTTTAAATGCAATTTTAGCATTTTTTAGGCATGCAGTTTAAAATTTAAACATTATAAGATGAACTTACTAGTTTTTTGTATTATGTTTTTTCTTTTAGCCAAATTATTGCTTTTAAATACTTTTTATGAAGAAAATCTAAACTGAATATTAATGAACACAATTGGGTGAAAATGACAGTGCACCCTCTTTGAAACCTATGGTTTCGTGTACCAAGACATAATAAAATTATTTTGTCTTTATAAGGTCTTAGAATTGGGTAAATACAACCTCAGATAAACACCACCACATGACATATTACAAGCCGAATTCCAGAAATGTTGGGACTTTTTTACATTTGAATAAAACTAAAACTAAATACTTTCAAATCAGATGAGCCAATATTCTATTCATAATAGAACATGGAGAACATAAATGTTTAAACTGAGAAATGTTATACTTTTATGCACAAAATGAGCTCATTTTCAAATTTAATGCCTGCTACAGGTCTAAAAATAAATTGGCACGGGGGCATGTTTACTATGGTGTAGCATCTTCTCTTTTCAAAACAGTTGAAGACATCTGGGCATTGAGGTTATGAATTTCTGGAGCTTTGCTGTTGGAATTTGTTCCTATTCTTGCTTGATATTGGTTTCCAGCTGCTAAAGAGTACTTGGTCATTTTTGGCGTATTTTTTGTAATGATGCACCAGTGATTTCCAACCAAAATGTCAAATTTGGACTTATTTGACACTTTTCCAATTCGAAACAGTCCATTTAAATGGGCCTCAGCCCACAGGACATGATGCTGCTTCTGGACCATGTTCATATATGGCTTCCTTTTTCATGATAGAGCTCTAGTTGGCATCTGCAGATGGATTGTTTTCTCGACAGTGGTTTCTGGAAGTATTCCTGGACCCATTCAGTAATGTCAATAACACAATCATGCCGATGAGTGATGCAGTGTCGTTTAAGAGCCTGACACACCCAGATTTCTCCAGTCTCTCTGAATCTTTTGATGATGGTATGTATTGTAAATGATGAGATTTGCAATTTGATGTTGTGGAACATTATTTTTTTTAAGTATTCCACAATCTTTTTACGAACTCATTCACAGAATGGAGAGCCTCTGCCCATCTTTACTTCTGAGAGACTCTGCCTCTCTAAGATAAACCTTTTAGCCAATCATGTTACAGACCTGATGTCAATTACTTGATTATTTGTTTTCTTCCAGCGGAATATAAAAAAAATTAGCAGACATCAAATTTTAAATGAGCTCATTTTGTGCATAAGTGTTCAATTTCTCACTTTTAACATTTTTTATGTTCTCTGTTCTATTTTAAATAAATCGTTCATGCGATTTAAAGTCTTTTAGGTTTAATTTTATTCAAATGTAAAAAACGTCCCAACATTTCTGGAATTTGGGTTGTACACCGTCATCATTTTTTATACAAAAAAATCAACCTAAAAAGGATTCATGTGTGGAACTGTATATACATATTATTTAATAGGTTGTAGAACCTAAAGCAGCAATAACTTTTAATTGTTTGGAAATGGCCTTATAACCCTTCCCAGATTGATGAGCAGCAGCAATCGCTTTCTTAGACGATTGCTGATATCCTTTCTCCTTAGAGTTGTGTTACACACCTGAATGTTCAAGATCAGCAAACTGATAAAACTCTTATAGAGAAGTTTAATCTTGTGAATGATCAATCAATCAATCAATCAATCAATCAATCAATCAATCAAGGGCATTTAAATAAGAGCACCTGGATGCTATTTGGCCTCTTAATTCCTGTGGAAGCAGTAAATAGTGTAAAACAGGGGTCACCAACATGGTGCCTGCGGGCGACCTGGGACCACATGAGTCGCCCGTGAGCCTTTTCTAAAAATAGCTGTTTCCTACCTTTGTTAAATCATTGTTGATAATTATTGTGAGAAATCATTAACATGATCAGTGTCTTCACATAGATCAGGGGTGTGAAACTTAGTGTCAAATCCAGCCCGACGTACAATTATATCTGGCCTGTGAGATGATTTTATACAGATCTATTATTATTGTTATTAATGTCCCGGCGATAAGAAGCGCTGATAACACAAACTACAGACCCCATAATGCAGCGCTTCAGCTGCCTTACCGAACGCTAGACTACCTGGGAACATTCCAGCAGCAATCAAGTTGATCTTCTGTTGATGTATTTAACCCTATTGTTGTAAAGTTACTGTGAAGCCCCACACAATGGTGAAGAGAAAAGTTGATTCTGAAAACCGATGGGATTCTGAGTATATGTTTACTGACACTGCCGGTAAACACGTGTGTCTTGTGGATCGAATGTGGCTGTAATTAAGGAATTGAATCTAAGACGGAACTACGAGACAAAACATCAGGAGAAGCTGAAAAACCTGAATGCAGAGCAGAAGATACAGAATGTAAAAGAGTTAAAGAAGAATCTGACATTACAGCAGACGTTTTTCACCAGAGCAAAATCACAAAGTGAAGCTGGTGTAAAAACAGAGGAGAAATCAGAGTCACATCAGCCAGTTATTTACTCAGGGAGAGTTTCTGAAGAGCTGCATGATGAAGCTGTGAGATGTCTGGTGTTTGACAGGAGATATTTTTATGGAGAGCAAAATATTTTAAGTTATTTAAAGTTTAAGATTATTTTTTATAAAATGGAATAAGAGCCACACCAAGCTGCTACTCCAGGGCCCCTGAGCAAGGCTCTAAACCCCATAGCAACTCAGTTGTATAAATGAGGTCAATGTTAGTCGCTCTTGATAAAAGCGATTGCCAAATGCCGTAAACGTGATGTAAATGTCATGTGTTGTTCATCTAAGGTTGTATTTAAAATAAAGGCCTGCTAAGCGCCAGATGATTTTTTTTAAATTCAAAGAGGGTGTACATTCTTTATTTACATGACCATAAAATAAAGTTGAATATGGTTATTCATTAAAGTACCCTTATTAATAGTGCTAAATAGTACACTGGTCATTTGGTTACTTGCTTCTTATCATAAACGCAAAAAATATATATATATTTGATATTAATTTTCACATTTATTTATTTATTACATAGCTTACTTCTATATTTATTCTCTTGCCTGTTAGCTGACAACTCTTCGAGGAGCAATTATGGAAGATGCGGTGCCTTCTACAGCAAGGCATGGCACAGCCCGTGGCCTCCCCCTAAAGGAGGTGCTGGAATATGTAGTTCCTGAGCTCAACATTCAGTGTCTCCGACTGGCTCTCAACTCCCCCAAAGTCCCTGAGCAGCTTCTCAAGCTGGATGAGCAGGGGGTGAGTGATTTATGCACTTAATCACCCATCATGATGTATACTTTCACACATACATACAAAGAAGGGACCATTACATATTATCATTTCATCTATTTGGACCTTGGTGTAAGTTTTTTTCTTTCTTTTTCTTTTAATAAGTACTGTTTAGTTTAGCTGTATATGCTGATGTTTGGTTGATTTGTAATCCTTAGCATTTTATTTGTTGACTGAAAGAGAAAATGCAAATATTGCAGGACAGTATGATAAGACATTAATTCATATTTAAATTAAATAATAAAATATTTAATAAGATAATTGTTATTTTCCTAAGAATAATAGTAAATAAAATCCCTGGATGAATGGGTGTTTTTTTATACTCAGCATTAGTTCTTCAGTAGTCAATCAATAGTGGAAATTAATAGGATATAAAACTTTAACAAATCAGAACATTTTTAGGAAGAAGCAGAAAAATAAACACTTGCAATAATCTTTTTCTAGATTTGCCGAAAAGTAACAGCTCCAAATTCGCTTAATTGCAGACTGAAGTGTAAAATCTGAAGATTTTACACTGAAATGGACTGTAATTTGTAGCTATTTAAAATTCCCTTTACTTTGTGACAGTTTTGGATAAAGAAAGGCAGCCCTAATGATTGTCGCTGCCACCAGGTTTGGGGTCATTTAGTTGAGCACATGTCACATGTAGAGAGAGTAATCAGTACCTGTCAGATTTAGCAGCAGGTCCTTCAATTTTGAATAATGTTAGGTGTCTTGGCATCCTTCCTGGTAAGTTTCTAAAGGGACATCTGGGTGATGGCACTGTAAACATGGCCACATCAACCAATTTTTAAACTGCATGTACAATTTATCCTACTTTTTATTTTCATGCAATCAGAATTTTATATTGTATTTTAGAATTCAGGGTGTAAAATTACATGAATTATCATTCTGGAATTATTTATTTGGGTTATTTTTTGTATATTTTCACCAAAACCATTTCGCCATTTTTGCCCATTTAACAGGGGGATGTGGAATTTTTACATCCATTGTGGGTGCAGTTTTGTTACTGTAATATTACAGAATATTGGCTAATCAAGATGTCAAAATGCCTGTGTGTTTTTCAGCTAAGTTTCCAGCACAAGGTGGGTGTATTGTACTGTAAGGCGGGTCAGAGCACAGAGGAAGAGATGTACAATAATGAGAGTGCTGGGCCTGCACTGGATGAATTCTTGGACCTGCTTGGACGGAGAGTGCGACTAAAGGGCTTTAATAAGTACAAGGCACAGCTAGATAATAAGAGTATGTTTATTAAGCATATATTTATATACCTACATATACACCTGTCTTATTTATGTTTTCTTGTATGTTATTTGGTAGTGGTATATTGAGTTATGTGTAGTTTAACTGTGTCTAAAATCGCCTAAAAACATGGTTTCCTTTGCTTGGGGTTAATAAATGGCTGTAGATGGATCACATCTGTTTTAAGCATATTGGTGGTGTGCTGCGTCTGTATGTCTGTGGCTCATGGTTCTTTTTCTGATACAGCGGACTCTACAGGAACCCACTCACTCTACACTACTTACAAGGACTTTGAACTAATGTTTCATGTGTCCACTCTCTTACCCTATACACCCAACAACCGACAACAGGTCAGTTATTGTTTTATTTGTGGGTTTTCCATGAAGCATATTTCTTATGAAGAGAAGCTGTGTATCTGTGGGAATGAATGGGGGGGTAAGTAGGTGGGTTATTGCTTAGACAACACACTGCAACACTTATTAAACAATATGTCCATTGTTTGCACCTGGATGCATGTCTTCTCATGATGATTAGTAGACATCTCAATGGGGCGGAATATTGTAAGCAACTTCCAATCCAAGATTAATGAACAGGAATGAACTCGAATGTATCACTTTTAGTTTAAAGTGCTTGGAGCTGCATGGGCAGGTAGTTGTGCATCCTAATAGTGTTTTACATGCTAGTACACTGTATTGGCAAAAAAAGGGTGCAGCGAGGCTGAAGTCTGCACTTTGTACTGGCCACTTGAGCTCTTCCATAAAACCTAGTCCAACCATAACTTCATGAATCATGCACAGGTGATGTAGTGCTGCAACATGTTCAGGCTAGGCCTTCAAATTCCAGCATAGGGAAACTGTAATTGTATAGTACAGTAAAACCCCGTTGTACGAGCATAATTTGTTTTTGAAAATTGCTCGTAGGTCCATTTGCTCGTACGTTCAAACAAATTTTCCCCATAAGAATGAATGTAAAAGTGATTTAATCCGTTCCGAGATCTCATTCGATCGCTTATTTCTGCACTTAAAAAGTATTTGTAGCATATTTTAACAAACAAATACACCGCAACTTACCGTAATGTAAACATAATTTAACACTTACCCATGTGGTAGTGGTTGATTGCGAGTGTGAGACGCACACCACGCTCGTAACCTTCTTGGTTTCAATGGTAATTCCATTTACTTTAGTTTTCACAGCACCATCACTGATTTTCTTGGGAAACATTTTTCAAGATTTCTAGTGAAATAAAAATATAACACTAAAAAAAAGTTATGTTTTTGCTGCACTAAACAACGAGAGCGACTGAGCGATACGTCTTCAACTAAGCAACTAATGCTACGACCAGAAACCTGAACCGGCAGCGTGGGTTTGCTCCTGCCTTAGAAATTTGCTCATGAAATAGGGTAAAATTTCTCGAGCAAGGTCGCTCGAATCCCTGTTTGCTCGTACTATAGGTTGCTCATACAACGGGGTTTTACTGTATACATAAACTTTCTTTTTAATTGTGCTTGTCCAGCTTGGTGGTGACAGTTCAATCTTCCAACAGGAAGGTCCAGAGATATAATAGCAGTGATTGTCAGGTGTCCCCAATTTTGGCTAATAGTGTAAATCTTGTTTTTCTTTTCTTTTTTTTTTATTTGTAAACAATTCATGTATAATAGGTTTATATTTGCATTCATTTTATTATTTATGTTGACCAGATTACAAAAACTCTTTTGATACTCATAGTTAAAAATTGAGAGATAGTGGAGCAGAAATTGAACCTTGAAACAAAAAGGAAAACCAACACCCAAGTGTCTAATTCATAAGTTACATGATTGGTTGATTGGATAACTCGTAAATGAGCAGGTCTGCAGGAGTTCCTATTCAACTAAATGAACAAGTAAAGGTAACTAGCATGAAAGCCTATTAAAGGACTCTTGCTGGCAGCAGTGGCTCATGATAGATTTTGGTGGGGAAGGAGGTCATTAATAACAACATAGTTTCAGACTAAATTGGGTCAAGGGTCTATCACTCTTGGCTTATACTGTAGGATACTATCTTGTATGTTTTTAGAGCAAACCTGTAATAGGGAATTGAGTGTAACCAACATGCAACATACAGTCTAGCAGCTCAATTTGATTACCGTATTTTTCGGACTATAAGCCGCTACTTTTTTCCCACGTTTTGAACCCTGCGGCTTAAACAACAAAGCGGCTAATTTATGTACTTTTCCTGGGTTTTTCCCGGTTTCACAAACTTCAAGCCAAAAAACTGAGCTACATAACATTAGACCAATAAAATTTCCGAACGGAGAGGAAAAAACGCACCTCACCTGTGTTCTGAGCTGCACGGCATCGGGAGAAAAACTTCCACCGGTGGCGCACGACGATGACAAAAGATAAACTCTCCAGAGAAATACAGTGGTACCTTGACCTATGAGTTTAATTCGTTCCGTGGACGAGCTTGTATCTCAGTTTGCTCGCACATCATATCATTTTTTCATATTGAAAATACTTAAAATGGCATTAATCCTTTCAAACCCTCAAAATGACACCATGTTTTTGTTTCATGTTATTAAATTGGAAAATACATTTCTGAATTACAAATCTTGTATAAAAACATAATAGAAAGAGTATGTAAAGATACAGTTGTGTTCAAAATTATTCAACCCCCAATGCTGTAAATGGTTTTAGGGAATTTAGTGTACATTTGTAATTGTATTCAGAATGAAATCCTACAAGGACTTCTTAAAGAACCATATGCAACTAAAATGACATCAATTAGTTTTGTAATACAGTAGTAAATGTTTCTTTTGTGATTTCTTCATTGACATAATTATTCAACCCCTCAAAGACTACCACTCTGAAGAACAGAGGTTCAATGAAGTGTTTTCAATCAGGTATTGAAAACACCTGTGGATATCAGGGAGCAGCAATAAAGCCTAATAAGCATCAATTAGGCAGCTTTAAAATGACTGTGATACTCAGCTCCTTCTAGACATTTACTGGTGTGGTTACAAACATGGTGAGGTCAAGAGAATGGTCCAGGAAGACAAGAGAACAGGTGATTACTCTTCACAGGAAGGGCAATGGCTATAAGAAGATTGCAAAGATGTTAAACATACCAAGAGACACCATAGGAAGCATCATTCGCAAATTCAAGGCAAAGGGCACTGTTGAAACGCTACCTGGTCGTGGCAGAAAGAAGATGCTGACTTCGACTGCTGTGCGCTACCTGAAGCGTAGAGTGGAGAAAAGTCCCGTGTGACTGCTGAGGAACTGAGAAAAGATTTGTCAGATGTGGGTACTGAAGTTTCTGCTCAGACAATACGGCGCACCCTGCGTAATGAAGGCCTCCATGCCAGAACTCCCAGGCGCACCCCCTTGCTGTCCCCAAAGAATAAGAAGAGTCGACTGCAGTATGCCAAAAGTCATGTGGACAAACCACAGAAGTTTTGGGATAGTGTTCTGTGGACTGATGAAACAAAATTAGAACTGTTTGGGCCCATGGATCAACGCTATGTTTGGAGGAGGAAGAACAAGGCCTATGAAGAAAAGAACACCTTGCCTACTGTGAAGCATGGCGGGGGGTCAATCATGCTTTGGGGCTGTTTTGCTTCTGCAGGTACTGGGAAGCTTCAGCGTGTGCAAGGTACCATGAATTCTCTTCAGTACCAGGAGATATTGGATGACAATGTGATGCAGTCCGTCACAAACCTGAGGCTTGGAAGACGTTGGACCTTTCAACAGGACAATGATCCCAAGCATACCTCCAAGTCCACTAGAGCATGGTTGCAGATTAAAGGCTGGAACATTTTGAAGTGGCCATCGCAGTCACCAGACTTAAATCCGATTGAGAACCTCTGGTGGGACTTAAAGAAAGCAGTTGCAGTGCGCAAGCCTAAGAATGTGACTGAACTGGAGGCTTTTGCCCATGATGAATGGGCGAAGATACCCGTAGATCACTGCAAGACACTTGTGTCAAGCTATGCTTCACGTTTAAAAGCTGTTATAACTGTAAAAGGATGTTGTACTAAGTACTAAGATTGAATGTCACTTAAGGGTTGAATAAAACTGATAATGATGTGAGCTCAGAAAAGACATTTGTGGTTATTTCATTATAAATGTTATGTTATATTTGATGTAACGAAGGTGGAGGGAAAACTTGTTTTTACTATCAATCCTGTACACTACGTATCCCTAAACTTTAAAATTTTTACTTTTTCTTCTTTGCTTATCTTAATTTTTGTCACAATCTTTGCTTTCTGGCTTCGCTTCGCCTTTGAGCAGCGACGTCTCGAGCTCGTACCTCATTTTTTTGCTCGTGTAACAAAGCAAAAAAATCGACCGAGTGACCGCTCGTACCTTGGAAAACTCGTACATTAATGCACTCGTAGGTCAAGGTTCCACTGTAGTTGTGAAAGGAAGGAGGAAGACAGTGAACAATGACTTACTTGGTCGGCTACTGTTTAGATACAAGCCGTTGTAACGCGTTGAGTCTGGGTCATGGGAGAGCTCACTAATACTCCAGTTGCAACAGAAATCATATAAGCACAGACAGGTTTCCAAAACTCGTGCTTTTTTATTTTCTTGGCAACAGCGTTATGGGTTCGTCAAAGAAACTTCAAAATGAGCATCAGAAAATAATAAGGACATATTCCTCGGTCTCCACACACGCAGTAATAGCGGAAGAATGCAGTGGCAGGCTATTCCCAAAATACCGCTGTGCTCCTAATAGAAGCGCAACATATTGCATTTAGTGTCTTTCATTAAAGTCCGGCTTATATATGGGTGCGCTTTATAGTCCGGAAATGACGGTATATTTTTAAATGATTATTTGTTCCGCTGTGTCTTTCCACAATTATTATGGTCCGAATAATTAAGAAATATAGCTATCACTAGCTTATCAGCTTTCAGCATGAAATTGACAGTTAAAATTTAACTATTGTCACACAATTGGTAGGAATGGTAGGTTCTTGTTGGGACCCACAATAAATGGGTGCAAATGTGCCTTTTGAATTATTTAGTTTTACCCCAAATAGTTCCCATATCCCACCCCCTAATAAGACATGCATATACCTACTTAAAGAGGATGCTTAAAAATTAATTTACCTTCTGGTTTATTTCACCACAGCTATATCTGATAAAGTAAAGCTTGTTAGATTAGCAAAATTCCTGTGGCCTATTGGATCTTCTTGTGCCAGTTTGTTCATATTATTTCTTTTGCCAAAATGATTCTCTCAGAAATTACTGGAAAAATAACTTTTTCTTACTCCTAATTTTGGGCAATTGCATGTATGTACTTCTTATTCAAAATGTACAATATGTAATGACCAATTCCCAAATTTCATCATACTGGGAAAATAAATGGTACAACGACTGAACATGCATACAGTACATACATTTCCTTTATTGTTTAATACAGGAAGAAAATTATGCTGTGTTTTTCTTAGGCTAAAAAACTTCATCTGCAATAATTTTTCTAATTAATACATTTGGGACAGAATCATGGCCAGCCTAATGGTGCATACTCAGAGTTGGCAGAGTTTTAGACCCAGGGGCTTAAGAAAAGGCAGCATGGACATGCGCTTGGAAAATGTGATGAAATTATGTGATGTAGCCATACCGACATAACATGTTCGAAAGAATGTTTCAAACATTATGAGGACTTCATGTAGCAAAGCATGTGAGCATCGACACTGGTGTCCTTTTTCCTGATCGAGGCGTATAAAAAGTGACTTTTTACTTAAATCTTACATCTTTCATTCCATTTAAACTCACAATATTATGTGGTACAAAAATAAGTTAATGGCGTAATGTTGTTAATATACAAATATTTCTGGACTGTATCCAAATCCAAATCAGTGACATTCTGAGTGTTATCCTTCTGGTCATTAAAATAGTTTTGTGCTTAATTTTATGCACTAGTGAAAATTATAAAGTACATTTACAAAAACCATGCTACATCTTTCAAATTTCTCACAAACACTGTTTATAATAATTGTATTAGATGCATCTGCTTAGTACCAAGAGGAAGGTACTCTCTTTATTTTAAATATCATGTGACAAATTATATGAGTCATCTTTTTAACTGTGGTACTTTTAACTCTTGAACAAACTACTAATGCAGCAACAAGCTTGCGAAGTTGGTGATGGCACACTTATGGTATAATTTTTTTTTTTTTCGGAGTCACTATATACTTTTAACAAAGATAAAATTATACTGTTTATTATGCAATGTGAAGTTTAAAGTAAGTGATTTAAAACTGAGGGACTAGATGTCATTATAATTGCATAATACTGTGCAACCTTTGTATGTAACTTTTAAAGTGTTCTGCACCTCTTTCTTCTTCCTTCCAGCTGCTCAGAAAAAGACACATTGGAAATGACATTGTCACCATTGTGTTTCAAGAACCAGGAGCCTTGCCCTTTACACCTAAAAACATTCGCTCCCACTTTCAGCATGTATTTGTTATTGTTAAAGTCCACAATCCATGCACTGAAAACGTCTGCTACAGGTATGTTTCATATAGTTATTTATTTAACCCATTGAAGGTATTACAATATCTCTTTCACTCCTGCCTGTTATTCTTAAAAAAAAAGACTGGTTACTTTCAAATCATTTAGTCAAATAATGCATTTTTAACTGTTTTTAGCTTCAGTCTGTTGAACTTTTACTTCTATGCCTTATTGTGTAACAATATAGATGTTAAAAAGATGTGGTTCCATTTCTCCCTCTTATGCAGTGTTGCTGTATCAAGATCAAAAGATGTGCCTCTCTTTGGTCCTCCAATTCCTAAAGGTGTTACTTTTCCAAAGTCATCTGTCTTCAGGGACTTCCTCCTTGCCAAGGTCATCAATGGTGAGAATGCAGCACACAAGTCAGAGAAATTCTATGCTATGGCTACTCGAACACGCCAAGAGTACCTTAAAGACCTAGCAGAGAATTGTGTAAGCACAGCTACTGTGGACTCTGCTCTGAAGTTCAGCTTCATCACACTGGGTGCCAAGAAAAAAGAGCGGCTCATACCACGCAGGGACGCCCACCTTCATAGCATTGGAGCCATCATGTGGAGTGTGGTGGCACGGGATTTCAGCCAGTCAGTGGATGTTCATTGCTTGCTTGGCATTTCCAATGAGTTCATTGTTCTGATCAATGAAGAGTCGAAGAATGTGACCTTCAACTGCTCCTGTCGTGATGTGATAGGCTGGACGTCCACCATCATGAGCATTAAGGTATTCTATGAACGTGGTGAATGTATAATGTTCTCAGCCCAGGAAGGCTATGGAGAAGACATCAGGCAAATCGTCCTGCGGCTTGAGGTGAGCAATTAATCACAACACAAGACTCACACTAGAGCAAGTCATGATTTTTCTTTTACTTATATTAGGTTTGTAAAAGTTTGTTAATATCTAACTCGATATGTGGGCCTTCATCAAATTGTTGCCACAAAGTTGGAGGTACAGCATTGTTTGTGATGCCTTTGTTCACTATAGCTTTATAATTTTCTTCACTGGAACTAAGACGCCTAGCTACGGACGACAAGTAATTATTTGGAGCAACTATTGAACAACATAAGCCAATTGCATTCTTCTGTGACTCATGTCTCTTGTCTTCAGAGCCGAAAAATCAATCAAACTGAATCTAAGCAAATGTATTCATACCAACACTGGAATCTGCTTCGAATTCCATCATATTTACATGTACTTTACCAAATTGTTTCCTTTTTTTTGCCATTAAAGTTTATGCTTTTGAATAAAGATAGTCTGTTTGGCTTGCCATTGGTTGTCCATCACACTGATGAAAGGCTAAAAAAAGGGCTACATTGCCACCGAAATATTTTAAAGTAACATCATGCAATGCATTTTGTTAAGGTGATATTCAAATGCAGAGTTAACTGTGGCAACAGTACCCAAGTATTCTGCAGTATTTTACAGCACAAAGTGTCCTAGAAAGACACAAATATAGTTATTTTTAAACACACTGACAGCTGCATGATTTTTTTTTTTAAGTCTCCTTGCTTTTTGAAGTGTACTGCTGGTATACTTAGAGAATTCTCCACTGTCCCTCTCTGTGCATGATATTAGATAACCACCCATGGCTGTGAGACTACAGAAATGACACTACGTCGGAATGGCTTGGGACAGCTGGGATTCCATGTCAACTTTGAAGGCATTGTGGCTGATGTCGAGGCATTTGGATTTGCATGGAAAGCAGGCCTGCGCCAGGGCAGTCGCCTGGTGGAAATTTGCAAGGTGGCTGTAGCCACACTTACCCATGAGCAGATGATCGACTTGCTACGCACATCCATCACAGTCAAGGTGTTGATTATTCAGCCTTTTGAAGATGGTACTCCCAGAAGGTATTTCATTCTTTAGCTCTTTTTTTTTTTTTTTTTTTTAATCAAACCCTGTTTTCCCTCATTCTCTCTCTCTCTCTCTCTCTCTCTCTCTCTCTCTCTCTCTCTCTCTCTCTCTCTCTCTCTGCCTATCCTTTTTAAGCTTTCTCACTGGACAGAATGTGTTGGTTAAATCGGTTTCTAAGCAAGATATAATTTTGGTTTAATGCTATTTCAAGTCCAAACAAAACTGATATGAGTCAAATATGTTTTTAGATATGGTTGACCAACACAGAATTTCTTATCATTGCTTGTTATGCAACAATGAACTCCCTTTTCTCTCTTTCACACACACCATTGCAGTTTGACACCAGTGAAGAGCCTGCATAAAGCAGATATGCAGATATTCCAAGACTCCTGAAGATTGACAAGATTGTCTTGTGGATGACTGTATTGAATGCTTCAGAAAGTGATACATTGATGTTGTATACAGTGATGCAAAAGTGAAATCATACACTGTTCTACCAGAAAACTCCATATCCAAACATCCAAACTCTTTCATTGTTATTGCTGAATATATTTTTAATGAAACTAACTATGATCTTACTACCGGCCAAAAAAAACAGACAACTTTGGCTCTCCTGTCAACAAGTGTGAAGAATACATACATTTAATCTGTTCTGGCCCCACCGGGAAGGTCTGACCACAATCTCTTTTTACTGACAACTGTGACAATGAAGACAATAAGGAGGTGGCCACAGGAGGCAGAGATGGTTATGCAGATCTGCTATGAGAACAAAGACAGATGTGTTATGTAAACCACATGAGGAGGACATAACTAACAAGATGGAGTGCAGAATGTAGTACATCAGTTACAGCATGGATGCTATAACTGATATTATGACATAACATTATGACAGGTGAAGTGAATAACACTGATTATCTCATCATCATGGAACCTGTTAGTGGAGGGATATATTAGTCAGAGCATCTCCAAAACTGCAGTGTTTTGGGGTGTTCCCAGTCTGCAGTGGTGGGTAACTATCAAAAGTGGTCCAAGGAAGGAAGAGTGGTGAACCAGAGACTGGCTCATGGGCGGCCAAGGCTCACTGATGCATGTGGGGAGTGAAGGCTGGCCGGTGTGGTCAGATCCACCAGACAAGCTGTAGCTCAAATGTTAATGCTGTTAATGCTTGATGGGTCAGGACTGTTTTGTCAACAAAAGGGTGGCCAACACAACACACGCTCGACAAACTCAGCCATTCTGGACAATAAACAGCATCCTTTCTGTGACTCACTGAATTAAACAGCTAAGAAGAACAACCTTTGTAGAAAACACGTTCAGACCTTCTTGTTTAGTACTAACAGCAGTAACACATCATTGTGTTAAAA
The DNA here is from genome assembly GCF_014805685.1 of Silurus meridionalis. Lineage (NCBI taxonomy): Eukaryota > Metazoa > Chordata > Actinopteri > Siluriformes > Siluridae > Silurus > Silurus meridionalis. The sequence goes on along the minus strand of NC_060885.1, from coordinate 25,984,300 downwards.
CATGACATTTAAGATAAGCTAATTGAACAATACTTTACTCCCATTAACTATCCACTTTCATTCTTTGTTTGTTTGTTTTTTGTCTTTTCTGTGCTTTTCAAATATCACTTATTAAAATACTGTTTGTTTCTGTTACACTGCACTGCAAAATGTAAAATATATTCTTATGGCTATAAGAGCAGCATTATTGCAACGTTTGCCTCAACAATCCAGATGTGCTGATCAGAAAGCTAGTGAAAGCTTTAACTGATGGAATTGTTGTAACTGATTCTGCATGTTAACATTTTTAAAGAGGAACCTTATTTAAAATTATTGCCTGCATTTTCAGAGGCTGTTCTGAGCTTTACCGCATTCCCATGGTCGAATACAAACTGGATAGTGAAGGCACACCCTGCGAGTATAAGACCCCATTCAGGAGGAACACCACCTGGCACCGTGTGCCCACCACTCCAGGGTGCCAGGCCCTACCTCGAGGCTCACCCACTCAAGGTCCGGAACAATTGCAATGCCAACTTCAGCACAATGAGATCTCCATCCCATGCAGCACATCATTTGACAGGAAACTGTCAGATATCTCCAGGTATTCCCACAATCTAACCCGCTAACATTTAATATCTCTGCATATTAATAATTGCTATAAACTGATCCCTTGTACCCAAAAGACACACGTTTGTCTTTTTACAACAAATAATAACTATACCCTGTGAGACAATTTGTCTTACTTTATAATACCGTAATTTCCGGATTATTAAGCGCACCCAAATATAAGCCACACCCACTGAATTTTACAAAGATTTTTTTATTTTGAACATAAATAAGCCGCCCCTGTCTATAAGCCGCACTTAAATTAACTTTACACTTACACTTACATTTTAAAATATGTTGTGGCTCCTTTAAGAGCAGAGCAGCATTTGGGGAATAGCCTGCTGCTGCATTTTTCCGGTATTACTGCATGTGTGCAAGACCGAGGAATATGTCCTTATTATTTTCTGATGCTCATTTCTAAGTTTCTTTGACAAACCGTAACGCTGTTGCCAAGAAAAATAAAAAAGCACGAGTTTGGGAAACCTGTCTGTGCTTATATGATTTCTGTTGCAACTGGAGTTAGTGAGCTCTCCCTTCACCCAGACTCAACGCGTTACAACGGCTTGTATCTAAACAGTAGCCTACCAAGAAAGTCATTGTTCACTGTCTTCCTCCTTCCTTTCACAACAATTCCTCTCGGGAGTTTTTCTTTTGGCATCGTCATGTGTTTAAAAATCACCACCGGTGAATCTTTTCTCCCGATGCCGTGCAGCTCAGAACACAGGTGAAGTGCGTTTTTTTTATGCCTGGTTGTTTTTAGCGTGACAAATGATTCTCCTTTCCTGTAGACAGTCCGAGTGAGTGGCAGGTCAAACGTCAGCGGAACCGCATCCACACTTATGATGTGGTGCGTCTCGATTCAGTGGGAGCGCATCTGATCTAATATAAAGAATTTCATTGGTTCACCTGAACCCGTTTGGCAATTTCATTGGTCTAATGTTATGGGGTTCAGTTTTTTGGCTTGAATTTTGTGAAACCGGGAAAAACCCAGGAAAAATCTATATATTAGCCACTTCGTTGTTTAAGCCGCGGGGTTCAAAGCGTGTGAAAAAAGTAGCGGCTTATAGTCCAGAAAATATGGTACTCTTCTTGAACAGTTCATCCAAACTAATTTCCAAATTAAAACTCAATATGAAAATGTAATATGTAGGTATTATATTAAGTCAAAACAAATGTTGGAAATGCCTTGTTCCACTCCTAGCTTCTACCACCAATAGCATTTCAAATACCTTTAGCAATTCTTGACTCTATCCAAAATGTTATCTTTAAGATTTGTAACTGGATTTTTAATCATACTTGTATTACATCAAAATCATGAGCACTTTTAGTCAGATAGCATTCAACAGAAATTTTAAACATATAGCACTGATCTATCATCCAAAACCCTGATCATTATGGTCTCTTCTTCTTCTTTCGAAGAGCTAATCTCAAATAACATGATTTAAAAAAACATGGTCAGCAGGACCTTCTCGCCTTCACATTTCATAACAGTTGTTTCACAGAGCTTTATTCTGCAGTGCTGGTACACCACTACGTACAGCTTGTAATCATTTATTAGAATCTGTTGCTCTCTGCAGGATGATACATGATCTGGAAAACCCACAGATATTCTGCAGTAAGTCACAGGCCAGTCAACACTACCGTAGTTCACCCAGTAATCAGTCGTCATCCAGTGACCCAGGGCCAGGTGGCAGTACAACTTGGATCCAACAGCCAGTATATGAGGGGTACGTCATGCAAACATAAATGCATGCTCACATACTACTTCTTATTGTTTAGGTTTAAAGTCAATACAGTGGTTTATTCAGAGAAGCTTATTTAAGTTCCATAAAAAAGACAATCTTCACACATACATTATTTTTCAATAAATATTATTAAAGGTAAGAGATCTTGGACTCATTTATCTACACCCTTGTGTAACTGTGAGAACCTACAGCCAGGTGTTTACAAGCTAAACATTAGCATGATAATGAACATTATCTGTTTATTTTTTACTCTACAGTCTGATTATTTTTTATAAAAGATGCAAGTCCTTTTTCTGTTTGTGATATTCAATGATAATGTTTCTATCGTGTTAATAAAAAGTACCCTCTATTTAAATTCTTGGGTTTTATGTATTAGGACATAAAAAATGTCCTTATCAAGTTTTAGAATGAGGTAGATACAACCTCAGATGAACACCAATGACATATTATGCTGTCATCATGTATTTAAAAAAATAAAGCTAAAATGGAGAAACTGTGTGTGTCAAAACTAAGTACACCCTACGATTTAGTAGCTTATAAAACCAACTTTAGCAGCAATAACTTGAAGTGTGTCGCATTATTGTGGAGGAATTTTGACTCACTCTTTTTTACGATGTTGCTGTAGTTCAGTGAGGTTTGCTGGAATTTGTTTATGCACAGCTTAATGTTTTTTGTTTTATACTTGTTTAGTCTTTTTCTTATTGTGCTGCCATGCAATGGCGCTGTACAGTCTGAGCTGTAGTCCATGTCTCCAAGGATTGCATGGTCTGACCCTTTGGGGTGAATTTCCTCGGATGTCCACTCCCCAGAAGACTGGCACCTGTCTTGAATAGTTTCCACTTAAAAATGTTTTTTGCTTTTCTTACTGTAGAAAGATGGTAAGTTTGTATCTTATTGCTGATGTCTTTCCTCCATGCCGTTGTGTTCATACACACCAGAATGCACCAGAGGTGGTCACACTTGCTGATGATCAGTTACTCAAGGGCACTAAAATCCTATGGAAGCAGTAACGGTGTTTCTTAATTATTTACATAGTTTTACACACATTTGTTTGTCCATTTTGGCTTAATTTTTGTAAAATAAATAATGACCGTTTTAATATTATGTGTTGTTAATTTGGTTGTATTTGCCTAATTTTAAGGTGTGCTAAGGACAAGATGTTTGTTATTATGCCCTGATACATAAAACAATAGAATTCAAAAAGTTTGTTCTTTTATTTTCACATGACGGTATAACATTCTTAACAATAAGCAAAAATCAGCTTTACAGTAATCTAGATAAGAGCTTCCAACTCCATAATGGGGTGAATTTAAATAAAGAATAACAAAATAAAAAGGGGACAAAAACATAATCCAATTAAATCCAATTCAGTTAACCTACAAACCAAACAATAGTCAATAAAAAAAGCTTCCTAAACTATGGTTGTTAGGTTTATGTCTTGGAATTTTATTTTTGAATTACAGTGGAACCTCGGAGCTTGTGGCCTCAGCGCTCGCGACCTCGCATGCTCGCGACTTTCATTCCGACCGGCGACTCTCATTCAGATCGGCTCGTGAGCAACTGCGAGCTGCTCAAAACGCTAGTTTTAACTTTTCTAATCAAGGTTTATCTCATTAAAATTGTCTAATAATTAAGTGTTATGGAGTGAAATAGTGTTATTTACTCATTTAAATCGATTTCGTATAGTGTTCTTTGGGTTTTTTACTGGGTTGGAAGGGGCGTATCAAAAGGTCGCGAAAATTCCGAACTTGAGACCAGTCTTGGTCCCTAACCCTCGCGAGCTAAATTTTTATTTAACCAGATGTTGACACTTTGGATGTCTTTAAATGCAAGCACACTGTGAGACATTTTATGATAAGTAGGGCTGCTCCTATCGATTATTTTAGTAATCGGGTATTCTAACGATTATTCCATCGATTAATCGAGTAATCCATTAAAAAAACTTCTTTATTAAAGAGCAACACTAAATAAGAGCGAGAAAATATGACGGGTCTCTTAAATTAAACAAGTAATTTTTTTAATTGTTTATCTTTTAAGAAAAATTTACATTTTTATTGCTGAAATTACATACAACATAGCAAAATAGCTGTGAAATCTAAACCCATTTCGTGATTTAACAAAAGACAAATACAGTGCATTAAAAAAAATTCCCTTCGCAGTGACCTAAATCCGTGTATTTATCGCCAGCTTTAAAAACATGCTCCGCTACCTGCTTTAAGCGGCCACTTCGAAGGGATTTTTTTAACATACTTTGTATAAATAAAAATATAAAAATCTATTTCAAATGACTTTTAAAAGGTAACCGCACTGTACAGTGTTTTCTTTATGTTTTAGTTTGAAATGATTGTAAACTTTGGAACTTTTCTGCCATTTTCTTCGGCCTGAATCTTCTCCTCACCCCTCTCTGTTTTCTCCCTGTTCCTCCATTTTGCATTCTGCAGCGTCTTCTGTGTTACCTGTTCACAGCGTTCCAGAGTTTAGCGGGTGGTGCGTCAGTAATAACTTATGAAAACAGTCATGAGTTCATTCACAAATTGGCAGTAAATCTGATTTTTCAGATAATGTAAAGTTCAACACTGTTTTATCCTGCTCAGATTAGAAAAACCACAAATCCAGTCCAGTACCAGCTACATCATTGATTTAAAAAATGATGAACACCTTTAATAAAATATGAAAAAAAAACTATGAAATTAATGGTATACCTTAACATGCCTGATGCTTGAATATTGTATAATAGAATGCTAGATACCTTGTGTCATTTCCTTGAATTTTCTGGGTGATTGCACAAGTCCAAAATCAGTAGATGCTACAGTGGAGATTGATGCTCTGTTGCCATTTGAAGTCTAACACACACTTGTGCAGTGACTAGTTCAAGTTAAAACTAGAGTAAGTAGCTTAGTGAGACCTGTCAATAGACATGAAACAGGAGAGTAAACAGTAAGTCATCCCTGAAAAAGTTTCTCTGAAATGGGGTGTTATATCTTGTACTGTGTTATAAGCAATTAGAGCCCTATTATATAGCCACTATGAAAGTTCAGGGATATAGGTATCAGTATATAGGCAGAAAATTCGCTCTCAATCTGGAAGGATTAATGGACCAACTGATCTTTCTGAGTGTGTCTTTCCTTCAGCTGTCATTCACCCATATTGCATCAGCAATCGCATGATCCTCCTGCACAAATTGTTGAAACCCACTGACTACCCTTTGCCCAGCCCGAGTGAGTTCGTAGTAAAGGTGTAACAGCGATGCCTCTTAATTTGTATTAGGTGCACAAAATGAAATTACATGCTTTTATTTTTAAGGCCGCGATTGTTTTTCTTTATTAACATCATCTGTGCGCTTATGCACGACAGCGAATTTGATCAGTGAATTACTATGACACCTTATAATGAATGTGTGCATTTATTTTTTGTTTGTTTGTTTATTGCATTAAGGTAGAGACATTTGTTTATGTTATTAAGAAATACAGAGGAGAAGCTCATGTGACACCATCGTGTTACTTCATATTTTTATTCCTGTTAGTAAAAACATTAGCAAACCATGATCCAGTGCTGTCTTTTTGAGACATTGTAGGAAGGGAGGCAGTTTGCAGTTCATTACAAGGCTTTGTAAATTCGTATTTATTGAATTATCAGTGTTTCCTATAATTCCCTTTGTTGCATTTCATTATTAGCTACTGTCACTTTTTTGCCTTTGTTTAAAGATATCACTTTGGCATTGTTTATAGAATTATATATAAGGGAGCCCTTAAAGCCTTACCTAATTTTATATTCCTCTACTCTCACTATGTAGTTCTCTCAACTCAGAAGCTGCCTTTCTGAGTGAAGTAAAATTGCTGTGTGTATAAATCAGAGACATTGTGTGGACAAGTTGCCACAGGGTTGTCACCTATCACCCACTTTATACTGGCTTTCTCTCTCTGCCTAATGCATTCAGAACTAAATCAGTCAAATAAATGTATATTTCTTTCACTCTCACTGGTGCCCTCCAACATACTAATGCACACAAGTGAAACTATTCACATATTTTAGTTTACCTACTTTTGTTAAATAAAGAATAATAATAGTAATATTATTATAATTATTGTTTTTTAATATATTTTCTTTAACTGTATAATAAAATAATTATTTTAAATATTCAATATTTCAGAATTAATATTTCTTAAATCAGGAAAAAAAGTTCTTTGTGTCAATTTAATAAAATGTCTTTGCTAAAATCACATGAATATTTTCTCAAACTGCATTTAATTCGCTCTCAATCTGGAAGGATTAATGGACCACTGATCTTTCTGAGTGTGTCTTTCCTTCAGCTGTCATTCACCCATATTGCATCAGCAATCGCCTGATCCTCCTGCACAAGTCACTGAAGGTGGTGAATGCTTGAGAGAGAAACAACCGATACTGGAGAGGACTCGCTCTGCAGGTAAGGTACAATTCAAGATATAACCTCAAAGACTATACAGGTTTAATATGGAAATTGTTGAAACCCACTGACTTCCCTTTGCCCAGCCCGAGTGAGTTCGTAGTAAAGGTGTAACAGCGATGCCTCTTAATTTGTATTAGGTGCACAAAATGAAATTACATGGCTTTTATTTTTAAGGCCGCGATTGTTTTTCTTTATTAACATCATCTGTGCGCTTATGCACGACAGCGAATGTGTTGGACAGTTATTATCCCTTAAATATGTCAACTATGTTGATGAAATTTAGAGAAATGTACAGAATGTAGAGTTTTCTACAAGGCATGGACTTCTAAATATTTATTTGCTCAAATCAAAAACAAGGCAAAGCTGTGTGCTTAGTGTGTGGAGAACATATATCGGTGTTTAAGGACTACAATGTGAATCGTCATTACGGAGAAAAATACAAGAATTTGACTGATGCAGAGCAGGCACGAGCTTTGGAAGCTTTACTAGCTAAACTGCAAAATTAAGGATTTTCTACAGAGCTTCACTCATCCAGGGATGCAGCAGTCAGGACCAGCTTTGTAATATCCAACAAAATTGCAAGATACAGTAAGCCATTCTTTGATGGGAAGTTTATCAAAGACTGTTTGGTGGAGTCTGCAGTGCCAATGTGCCTTAAGAAAAAAGTCGCTTTAGCAAATGTGTCTCTCTCAAGGCTTGTCGAGAACATCGGGGGAAATTTGGTGCTTCAACTGCAAAAGAAACCGGACAATTTTGTCTTGTTTATCAATGTAACTTGCTGTTTCACGTTTAGTTATTATGCTAGTTTTTTAAACATTGCAAAAGTTAAAGTTTTCCAGACCATTTTTTTAATTATTCATTTTATATATATATATATATATATATATATATATATTTCTTCTTGGTTTCCCCATCCAGAGGCCAAGTGGCACACTTCCTCCACAAAGATTCTCAACTCTTCGAATGATAGAGTCAAGGACTCACCTAACAAACTGTCCAGGGTGAGTTTCATTCTAATTGCTGCTAAAAACTTTTTGAGGTTTTAGGCAGACTATAATTGCTTAAGTCTTATTCATTTTTCTTAGTTCTACCCATCTCAAGGACTTCAGGACAACTCTCAGGTGTTGTAAATCATTGTTTGTGCAGAGAATTATTTCAATAAGAAATTTTAAATGTTGCTATAATTAACCCAAATAGAAGGGTGACAAATTTCTGTAATTCAAATGGAAAATCAAATGGATTTTTTTTTTCCTTTTTTTTTTAGTCAAATGAAATATGCATGTATCCATTGGTTAAAGCCAGTGTTAATCCACATCTAACCAATGAAGCAATTTATCTTTCTGTGATATGAGGTGCATCAAATTTCGAAACAATTTTCTAGACTCTTATAAAATTTTTCTTTTTACAATATTTACAATTTAATGTTGAAAATTAGGCACAAAGGTCACTGAGCTCACTGTCACTGTGTAATCACTTGATTACTCTCATGTCATGGAGCATTCTTGAGTCTTCTACTACAGACAAAGTACTTGGTCAGCTGGCATATTGTTCTGTGCTTCAAATTGTGTAGAGATTGTTTGTAGAAACAAAAATTGTTTGTGTAGAAATTGTGTGTAGAAACTCAATTCAATTAATTTTTATTTGTATAGCGCTTTTAACAATGGACATTGTCAAAAAAGCAGCTTTAAACAGGCAATGTGTTAATAAATAAAATTGTTCTTAATAAGTGTAAGTTTGTCCCTAATGAGCAAGCCCATGGCGACTGTGGCAAGAACATTTCCCCGAGATGGCATAAGGAAGAAACCTTGAGGGAACATATCCCCATATGGGTGGCACTAAATGTCCATTTATTACAGCTATGGCAGCATAACTAAAAGGGACAGCCGGAAGGTAACATAGACATGAGGGATTTCTGGGATAAGAGATGACCCACCACACCACCGTCAACAAACCTGAGTGAACGTGTTAGAGTTAGAGGAAGACAGAGTTAGCGGAATATCCAAGTTCACCGAACACTCTATATCCATTCCAGATCTGCTCCTTTACCTACGAAAAACCTACCAATGAAAGGCTTGAACAATAAGGCTGAGTCTGAGTCCCAAATAGTAATTGGAAGGCTGTTTGGAAGGCTGTTTCTAAGATTCTAGAAAAGGTTTAGCAAAGCCGTTCCTTTCAGACCTACTTAGTTATGAAACTGTGGAGCTTTATAAGAGAAAGATCTGCTCCCTGCTGTAGTCTTCATTATTTGAGGTAGCAACAAATAGCCTGCACCTTTTGATCTAAGTAGGTGGGGATCATATTGGTGCAGAAGTTCACTCAGAACTGCATTTCAAAAATTTTATTCCTAAGTAGGTCTGAAAGGAACGGCTGTGCTAAACCTTTTCTAGAATCTTAGAAATGAAGGTGAGGTTTGATATTGCCTTAAATTTCGATAGCTGGCAGGGGAGAAGTTCAGGTCTCTTAATTGGGGGTTTGATAACAGCCAGTTTAAAAGATTTAGGTACATAACCAGTGCTGATATAAGAATTAATTATTTTTTAGAAACTTGAAGGTAAAGGATCGAGAATACAAGTTGAGGAAATTAATTAAAATAATTAATTCTCTTGAAATTAGTGTACAACTTTGTAATTAATTATGTTATAATTATAGTGCTATCTACAGGGATGTCAATTTATGTTCTAATTTCAGAGTTGTCTGATTTAAAGTGCACATGTAATTTGTTATTCCACAGTGCTAATTTATTCTCCTGATCATTTTATTTTTAAAGGAAACTTCATCATTTAGAGTGAAATGGAATGTTGATTCTAGACATTCAGTGGCCCAGTCAAGCTCTGCGAGGTCAAATGAAGATTGAATTCATTAACTTTAGAAAATTATTGATAAAACTCACTTGAGGTGAATGTACGTTTAACATGGTAACGTGGTGTGGTACTTCTGCTATGACTGAGGCAGATTTTCACCTGTTAGGTTTCGGCACAGATTTTGGGACTCACAGCTGAAAATACCCTACCTAACTTTAAATGTTAACAGTTCCCGATAAAAATGTGCTACGTACACAATTTAAATATCTTTAATTAGAAGACACTTTGAGCTTTACTGTCCATTATTTAAAGTTGATATTACTTAAAAAGATAAGTTATAAAAAGTTATAGATTATGAAATACCGTAAAAAAATGTTTCCAGAATTGAATTTTTTTCTTTATATATAAATACAGGTTTCTGTCAAACATAGTACATTAAACTCCTGATCGGTAATCAATTCATTTATAGTAAGCAATTTTAAAATAAGAGATCCAATATGCTGGCTGTGCATTCAGTCTTATTTAATTTAACATTAATCAAGTTACTTATACAGACTTTATGAGAATTTCTATATTGTGGTTCAGGAGACAGATCTCAATTTGGTGGACCCTGAGTGACAAGGGTTGATTTAGCCTGTTTGTCTGTTTGTCTCCCTGGCCTTGGCTCTGGACAGTCACTGGTTAACTAGTGACTGTAACTGTTCTGAGACTATGACCTATACTACAAGGAATAAGAGCAGCACCTTTCCGAGTGAGATAGATACCGTCCCGCCCTAACAGGCCAGCCTTGCCCTCTAAATTGTTATCTATGAAGCCTACATTGTTTTTGGAGCACCACACCACATCATGCATTTCAGTGACCATAACCTGCGGTAAGCTACATCACCATGCCTCATTGGGTTGGGGCCAAACCATATAACAGCATCGGACATTGCCTTTGCTAATTTACACAACTCTATAATGTAACTCTTAGTTACCTCTGATTGTCGAAGGTGTATAACATACTTCTGTGTGAAAAATTACATTCATGGCATTTGGCAGACGCCCTTACCCAGACATCTGGAAATAGAAAGCAAGACAAGGAGATGTGGTGGTGGAATGAGGAAGTGCAAGAGAGCATAAAGAGAAAGAGGTTGGCAAAACAGAAGTGGGATAGACAGAGTGATGAAAAAAGTAGGCAGGAGTACAAGAAGATGCTGCAGCAGGTAAAGAAAGGCGAAAGCCAAGGAAAAGGCATATGAGGAGCTGTATGAGAGGTTGGACACTAAGGAAGGAGAAAAGGATTTATACCGATTGGCCAGGCAGAGGGACCGAGCTGGGAAGGATGTACTGCAAGTTAGAGCAGTAAAGGATGGAGAGAGAAATGTGTTGACTAGTGAGGAGAGTGTGTTGAGAAGGTGGAGGGAGTATTTTGAGCAGCTGATGAATGAGGAAAATCAGAGAGAGAGAAGGTTGGATGATGTGGAGTTGGTGAAGCAGGATGTAGATAGGATTAGTAAGGAGGAAGTGAGAGCAGCGATTAAGAGGATGAAGAGTGGAAAGTCGGTTGGACCAGATGACATACCGGTAGAAGCGTGGAGATGTTTAGGAGAGATGGCAGTGGAGTTTTTGACCAGATTGTTTAACAGGATTTTGGAAGGTGAGAAGATGCCTGAGGAATGGAGAAGAAGTGTGCTGGTACCGATCTTTAAGCATAAAGGAGATGTGCAGTCTTGCAGTAACTACAGGGGAATTAAGTTGATCAGTCACACCATGAAGTTATGGGAAAGAGTAGTGGAAGCCAGGCTGAGAGAAGAGGTGACCATCTGTGAGCAACAGTATGGTTTCATGCCGAGGAAGAGCACCACAGATGCCTTATTTGCTTTGAGAATGTTGATGGAGAAGTATAGAGAAGGACAGAAGGAATTGCATTGTGTATTTGTGGATTTAGAGAAAGCGTCGACAGGGTGCCAAGAGAGGAGTTGTGGTATTGTATGAGGAAGTCAGGTGTGTCAGAGAAGTATGTGAGGGTGGTGCAGGACATGTATGAGGACAGTGTGATGGCAGTGAAGTGTGCAGTAGGTACGACAGACTGGTTCAGGGTGAAGGTTGGACTGCATCAAGGATCGGCCCTGAGCCCTTTCCTGTTTGCAGTGGTGATGGACAGGTTGACGGAAGAGGTCAGACAGGAGTCTCCCTGGACTATGATGTTTGCGGATGATATTGTGATTTGTGGTGAGAGTAGTGAGCAGGTTGAGAAGAGCCTGGAGAGGTGGAGATATGCGCTGGAGAGAAGGGGAATGAAACGCAGTAGGAGTAAGACAGAATTCATGTGTGTGATTGAGAGGAAGGGCAGTGGAGTGAGAAGAGGCAGATGTAGAGGACAGGGTGGTATGGAGACGGATGATCCGCTGTGGAGACCCCTAATGGGAGCAGCCGAAAGAAGAAGAAGAAGGCAGACGCCCTTACCCAAAGCGACTTACAACTAAGCAGGGGAGGGTTAAAGACCTTGCTCAAGGGCCAGGAATGGCAGCTTGGTGGTGGTGAGATTTGAACCTGTGACCTTTCGATCCAAAGTCCAATGACTTAACCACTGAGCTACCACCCAAGCTATCTTAGAGAACCTATGCTTTCCTAGAAACCTAAGCTGACCTGCTATGTCTGGTGCCCTGGCTGCCGGTATACACCGGTGCCCCTCAAGGTCTACACTGCTGGTGCCCCTCAAGGTCTAGCTAATTTCATGTGCCTCAGAATAGTCTCCTATATCCAGAGCTCTATCAGGTTTCTCAGTGGGTGCTTTAGTATGGAGAGTAAACCCGTTGGACACGTGAAGCGGAGAGGAATGGTGCTTTCGTGGGCGAGCCTTAGCGTTAGCTTTGGCTTTGTGAGTATGCTGCCAAGTCATCACTCACTCGTCCAGCTGCAAGGGCACTAATGCTGGAGTCGGGGGAATGCTAACTCAACCTAAGGCATCCAGACTTTCCCCAGAAAAACTCGCACTCACTCATTTTCTTTAGACTCTGGATGTGCTCATCTAAAGCTAGGATCCTCTGTGTCAAAAAGCAAACTAACTTATACTTCTCACAGATAAAATTATCGCTAGCGTCGGAGAAAGATACACTAAGATACTATACATTCCACTCTCCACACACTGAATGAGCTGGGTGCTCGCCATATCAGAGGAATTGCTTACCTTAATGTGGCTACTGCAGTGTGTGTGTTTGCAGTTCTGATGAGAATGGCCTCCACTCACTGCTTCAAAACAGGGGAAAAAGCGCTCTTCCAAAAAGAAAAAAGAGAAATGCAGCCGACAGAAAGTAGAGAATACAGGAAATCAAAAAGATAAGTCAAGATTCTTGAAATTGAAATTGCAATGCAGACACGAACATGAAATTTGTGGCAAACAAATCAACAACAGGAAACTGTGTCATAAATAACTCCATTGTTCTTATTGTTTAGGGGGAGACCATGAATTCTTTGTCTCTTTGATAGTGTAGGTTTTTAGCAGTGTGTGGACTTCAGCAGTCATCCACAATTTTTAGTTTGCATATGTGGTGATGGTCCTGCAGGAAATCAGATTTATGCAGATAACAGTCATTAATACTGTATATTACTCCATGCAAGTGGTGTCATGGTAGGTAAGAACCTCTCTGAATATACAATATTTCTGGTTATGCTCTTAATTGTCTTAAAGTGCTGAGATGGCTCCCTCAGACCAGGTTCTTGGTTTGACACATATCCTTAGTGTTCTATATGGTGGGATTAGCAAAACAGATGGGTTTTGTGCTTGAGCGCTGTGTTAATGTCAACAAGATAAAAAATATTTTTCCTCAGGGTGTGAAATCAACAGGCCGGTTGAATTTTGGGAGCATTGATTTTAGGATTACATGGCAAAAGTCCCTAGTGACAGTGAATAATCTGGCAGGGTGTGCTGTCTAATTTACTGACTGTTAGGGTAGAGGCTGACTTAGTCATCGGTTTTGCTGATTAATCAATATCGATAGTTAATCACTGCAAAAATCCATCCATAGATGGTTGTGTCTGCACTGCTGTGGTTAAGAAGGTCCACTGTCATTATACAGTACGAGAGCTGCCTCTAGAGGCGAATCACTGACACCACATGATTTTTGTTTTGACACATCAGTTCATGGTGCATTAACTAAAATTAACATATATAATAAAAATTTACTTAATTTAAAAATGTATTAGTAAATGTTGAATTAACAAACAATACTATATATATATATATATATATATATATATATATATATATATATATATATATATATATAAAATATAAAATAACAAAAGCATTTATCAACTTAAGTTAATATTACAAATGTAATTTTACTGTAAAGCATTACCATTTCGCATGAATACAAACAGTCGTGCTTACAATGTATTCACAAAATCCAGATTTCACATTTATTCATTGGTGGACAGTAAAAAAAAAATTACTCTTAATAAAAAAAATTTTTAAAAAGGAAACACACTGTATGGTGTTTTCTGTGTTTTAGTTTAAAATGATCCCAAACAATGGAAACCCATCGTTTTCTTTGGCCTAAATCCTTTGTAAGCTTGTCTCATGAGTTTTTTCTCGCCATTACAAGTTTATTTTTTATAATTCAGACTTTTTTCATAAGCATCCAACATTTCTGGTGCATCCACTGGTAACCAAGTTCCTCTCGAGCTGATTGTTAGACAGAGTTCTCTCCAGAGATTGGAGGCTTAGTTTGATACTATGCAATTCTCTTAATTGTAGCCCATTTTATTTTCAATGTGTAATGCCTTCTGACACTACAAAGGGAGTGATTTTTGCATGCTCCATTTTTTAAATTCTGCAACATCTCCTGTGTTACCTGTCCAGAGCACTCCAGAGTTTAGTGGGTGGTGCGTCGATATTAATGGTCCATGGGAAAACACAATGCTCCATATGTATTTAAATAGACTAAACTAAAATGATTTGCCTCAATGATTTTTTTGTATGTGAGTTACTCTCCATTCGGGGAGACCTTTACTTTAAATTCACTACATTTTAAAATGTAATCAAAGTGGAGTCAAAATGCCAGCATTTTAAGCTCTCCAAATAAGAGAATTACTGAAAAATATAATTCACTCATTTACAAAGTGACAAATAAATTCAGATTGTTAGTCTGCAGCAATAATTAAATTCAGTTAATTTTTATTTGTATAGCACTTTTAACAATGAACATTGTCTCAAAGCAGCTTTACACAGATAATGTGGTGATAAAAATGAATAAGATGTTCATTGTATTTAATACAAACTTTGTATTCAATAATGTATTATTGCAAATAAATATATGTATTTGTATGTGTTTACCAGGGTGGAGATAAAACCTCAAGTCACTCAAGCAGCAACACACTGTCAAGCAGTGCCTCGAGCAGTAACAGTGATGAGAAGCACTTTGGTTCAGGTGACCGATGGACCCAGAGTTGATTGGTCTCACTTGTATCAAAGGAGCTTCCACAGACAGTGGCATAGACACAACAGTTCCACCCACAGGGGATCCCCTTGCTGCCATGGCGTGCCAGGTTGCAGTTGATCGGGGCATATTTGGACCCAGGAGAATCCAGAAAACAGAGGCGAGAAACCTATACAGCTGTACCAGCCTCAGAGTTACACTATGACCAGACCCCCAGACATGAACAACAGTATAAAAGATCTGAGAGAGATTGCATCACACTCAAGGTGAGAGACAAGTAGATTTGGTTCAATATAGCTATGTTTTTATTTGAGTAAGATTAATAAATGTACATTTGGTTGAATGAATCGCTTTTCTTTACAACAATTTCTTTACAGCTCCTTTAGGCCACTGGCTGTCTTGCTCTTTCTAGACTTTTTCTATGGAATATCTTTAATTTAAATGTTCAGACTACAGTCTATTATTACTTTATGTACTATGATCACTTTAAATTAAATAGATTCATTTAATAAGTGTTATTAAATAAAGGTTATTGAAAGAGTCTGATCTGAATCTTACCATTCTAAAAATATAATCTACTGTGCATAATAATAATAATAATCCTGAAGTTGTAACTAACTTTAGGCTTTATTTGGCATTTGTTCTTTATAGACAGCTGTATGGGATGGAAGCAGCATGCCATATCCAGGAAGGAGAAAGAGAAATGGGTCGCAGGGACCAGTCAGAAATGACGAAAACCCATTCAAAGGTTATGCTTCCCAACAGCCTTTCTGGAGAGGAGGTCTGCAGAAAAGTAAACTGCAAAGTACATAACAGCAATATACTTAATATAATAATATTATTCGACACTAAAGATGCTTCACATTAAGAATAGGTGAGCAGCAGCAGAGAAACAATGTCATCAGGTCTAGAAGGAGAACTGGGAAGCAAAAGATCTGAATCAGAACAAAAAAAAGTTGGGGTTTTTTTTAAGTGAAAAAAGTTTTCATTGAACCATGGACAATAGTTGAACTAAGTTCAAATTGTAAGTTTCCTTACAATTTCACCTTAACCACTGTTCCACAGAGCAAACAAAATTCCAAATACAGTTCAACTCATAAACAGATAAAGCAGATTTCCAAAAACAAGTTATGTAAGTAAAATTGATAAAATATCCAAAAACCTCAATATCAAGATTAAAAAATGACAACAATTACAAAATATCCAGCAAAAATTCAATTCATAAAGTCAAAAGATAGTTGCATGGTACTCACACGAAGAAAAGTGAGGGTTTAATTAGCATAGCAAATCAAAGACATGAAAACTGTAAAAAGAAATGTAGAATGCCTCAATCTAGTATGTAAAATTTATTTAGAGAGAAAAGATGGATAGATAGTAAACATGCTTCATAAGACTTTTTTTGTTGCAAAGTTTTTTACCGAAACCCAGATAATCAGAGCATTCTGGAAGAAGTTACAAGTTTGAGAGAACACTACTGTCTTGTGCATATAACAATGAAAATAATATTCATGGAGGAATATATATATCAGAATGAACACTTTTAAAAGAAGGTCTCAGACAAATGTTTTCCAAAGTCCTGCACTTCTGGACTGCGTAGCCAATTACAGTCAGGTCCATAAATATTGGGACATCGACACAATTCTAACATTTTTGGCTCTATACACCACCACAATGAATTTGAAATGAAACAAACAAGCTGTGCTTCAACTGCAGACTATCAGCTTTAATTTGAGGACATTTACATCCAAATCAGGTGAACGGTGTAGGAATTACAACAGTGTGCATATGTGCCTCCCACTTGTTAAGGGACCAAAAGTAATGGGACAATTGGCTTCTCAGCTCTTCCATGGCCAGGTGTGTGTTATTCCCTCATTATACCAATTACAAAGAGCAGATAAAAGGTCCAGAGTTCATTTCAAGTGTGCTATTTGCATTTGGAATCTGTTGCTGTCAACTCTCCAAGATGAGATCCAAAGAGCTGTCACTAACAGTGAAGCAAGCCATCATTAGGCTAAAAAAAACAAAACAAACCCATCAGAGAGATAGCAAAACATTAGGCGTGGCCAAAACAACTGTTTGGAACATTCTTAAAAAGAAGGAACGCACCAGTGAGCTCAGCAACACCAAAAGACCATGGAAAACAACTGTGGTGGATGACCGAAAAATTCTTTCCCTGGTGAAGAAAACACCCTTCACAACAGTTGGCCAGATCAAGAACACTCTCCAGGAGGTAGGTGTATGTGTGTCAAAGTCAACAATCAAGAGAAGACTTCACCAGCGTGAATACAGAGGGTTCACCACAAGATGTAAACCATTGGTGAGCCTCAAAAACAGGAAGGCCAGATTAGAGTTTGCCAAACAACATCTAAAAAAGCCTCCACAGTTCTGGAACAACATCCTATGGACAGATGAGACCAAGATCAACTTGTACTAGAGTGATGGGAAGAGAAGAGTATAGAGAAGGAAAGGAACTGCTCATGATCCTAAGCATACCACCTCATCAGTGAATCATGGTGGTGGTAGTGTCATGGCGTGGGCATGTATGGCTGCCAATGGAACTGGTTCTCTTGTATTTATTGATGATGTGATTGCTGACAAAAGCAGCAGAATGAATTCTGAAGTGTTTTGGGCAATATTATCTGCTCATATTTAGCCAAATGCTTCAGAACTCATTGGACAGCGCTTCACAGTGCAGATGGACAATGACCCAAAGCATACTGCAAAAGCAACCAAAGAGTTTTTTAAGGGGAAAAAAGTGAAATGTTATGCAATGGCCAAGTCAATCACCTTACCTGAATCCGATTGCGCATGCATTTCACTTGCTGAAGACAAAACTGAAGGGAAAATGCCCCAAGAACAAGCAGGAACTGAAGACAGTTGCAGTAGAGGTCTGGCAGAGCACCACCAGGGATGAAACCCAGCGTCTGGTGATGTCTATGCATTCCAGACTTCAGGCTGTAATTGACTGTAAAGCGTTTGCAACCAAGTATTAAAAAAGTGAAAGTCTGATTTATGATTATTATTCTGTCCCATTACTTTTGGTCCCTTAACAAGTGGGAGGCACATATGCAAACTGTTGTAATTCCTACACCGTTCACCAGATTTGGATGGACAAATTAAAGCTGACAGTCTGCAGTTGAAGCACAACTTGTTTGTTTCATTTCAAATCCATTGTGGTGGTGTATAGAGCCAAATATGTTAGAATTGTGTCAATGTCCCAATATTTATGGACCTGACTGTATGTAGCAAAAAAAGCATAATTTGTTTTCCTTACTATTTGCATTCCAAGCATTTAATTTAGAAATGTAATGATCTATTTTCTGAAGCATAGCTGTGAGTGCTGGTTACATGGATAGCATAGTAGTGTGTATAGGGATTGGTCAAACCCAACTGCTCCAGCTGACTGTAGATTTATGCTGAGTGGTGACATCATTACCAGATGAGTGAATCAGAGCTTAACTGGGAAGAGCCTCACATTCTTTTTGTGATCCAGTCTACTTGTGGAACTGCACATTGATACACTCTATATATTCAACATCAATCTAATGCACAATTGGCGACCTAAGGGTAAAGCAGTGGTATTGATTAAATTGATTCTAGCACAGAAGATTCAAAAGATTGCATTATAAGTAGCATTTTGAACACTTTTTGACAAAATAAAAGCTGATATGGTAACGCACCCCCTTTTTTTTTTACATAATCAATGGCATTTTGAATAATTGTTTACTTTACCTGCCTAAAATGGATCACATCTCTTAAGACAATATTGTGAACACAAACTAATTATTATCTCAAGCCTCCATCGCTGAATTCAGACTTCACAAAATCAGGGGATTCTGTAGCATTGCTTGTGACAGTTTTAAAAAAGCAGAAAAAGTAATTAAACGCTATTAAACCTTATTGTATGCCATGTTATTGCTGTGTTGAGATCTGCAGTCAGAGACAACAAAAACATGGAGAACATGCAGACAAAGCGGTCACGCTGACTGTGCCTGCAAAAGCAAGTATCCAACTCCAAATATAAAACCAGGGGAGATGGCTTGAAGTTTCTTAGGAAGATGTGATTTGCTCCCTAAATAGCCGACACACTTGTAAGTGTGCGATGAATCTTTTGTGGCTTCTGCATTCCCTAATGACTGGCAAAATAAAACCCTTTAAATTGGGATGTTACCCCAGAATTGTGCGTGTTGGTGGACAAGGGCAGAGTGTTATCAACGTTGAACGTTGACTTGCCTCTGCTACTGCTTAGGAGGCGTGATTGCTTGCCACCAGTCTGATGTTTGCTGTCATCTGCTGCATTTATGTTATTACCAAGTTTTCTTTCGTGTGATGGAGACTGTGCAGAATGAGAAGCTTTAATACATGTTTGTAAAAGCAGTCTAAAAAACTAGAAAAAAAGGTAAAAAAAAAAAAGCAGGCTTGGTCAGGTGAATAACTACAGGATAAAGTGGGTTAGGCAAGACACAGAAACATGAGTAGAAACAAACAGGTCAAACCACAATATCTGTGGCAGAGAAAAAAGGCTTAGTACCATCAGAAAGGTAAGCTGAGCGCATGTGTTGCATACCTTTGAAGTCTTATGTGTCAGTGTATGTGATTGTAAACAAATGTCACTAATCGAAAGTCCAGTCAAAGGCCAGCCATGTTTTTAGACTGTGCTGCATGTTGAAAGCTGGCGTTTGCAGTTTTGGTTGGTTTGAAACCCACAGCCTATTTCTCTGTATACTGTGTACTATAACATATCATAACCCTTACCATCACTTACTGTCTGGTTCACGACTACAGCTCATTTTATGGTTTATGTCTACCTGGCCATCTTCCCCTACAGGCATCAGTCCAGAATTGACCATTACATTCATGATCTTTGGCAGACATCCTTATCCAGAGCGATTTACAATAATGAAATGATTATATTAACATGGCCCCACCATGCCATCTTTCTGTGTAGTAAGTGTAACCTCTGTCTTGTTGTGTCTGTCTGTCTTTAATCAGGCTTTGGTATCTGAAATTCATCTTCCCTGCCGTGTACTGTACCGCACTCTGTCAGAAGAGAGTATGTGCAGTAATCGCAAAGGCTCATCCTATGCCAGCTCCCGCAGCTCAGTGCTTGACCAGGTTCTACCAAATGATATACTGTTTAGCAGCACTCCACCTTACCACAGCACTCTCCCCCCTCGCATTGGCCGCACTCAGCCGTTATCCAACCTCCGGAGTGAGTACTTTTATTGTTACCAATGCTTTATCTCTTTGGGTGTATTACATTTTTTTTTTTTAAACCATCTTGTCCATCTGTTAGCCATTATTTTATCACAGCAGATCATTTTTACATTGTAGTAACAATACAAAAATTATCATGTAGCTCTTTTGTTTGAAAGACAGAATAAAATAGTTTCTGCTATAGCTATATTTAAAAAAAAATTTAAAGGTTATGAAATTATCTGGATTTTCGGTGTCAGTGTTGCCACTTTTTAATACACTGTAAAGCATGTCAAACACTTAAAGTCCCTCATTTTCATCCGTTTTTATTCATTTATTCTGTTTTATATATATATGTGTGTGTGTGTGTGTGTGTGTGTGTGTGTATATATATATATATATATATATATATATATATATATATATATATATATATATATATATATATATATATATACAGTATGTGTGTGTGTGTGTATATATATATATATATATATATATATATATATATATATATATATATATATATATATATAAATAAAATGTGATTTGTTATATTATTAACTATTAACCGTTAAGCAATCTTTAACTTTTATAAAATATATTTATGAAATATTAAACTCATCACCAAAATATTTAGATCTCACACAATATACATTACATTACCAGTAATTACATTACATTAATAATAATAAGAAGGTGTATTACCCCCAAATGTTTTTTAACCAGTGCTCTCAATCCCTGTCCCCCCTCAGTGTTAAAGTATATGTATTAAATGTAAGCAAAAAAAATAATATGGAACTTTTTCGAAAAATTTTATTTTTTCCAATAATTTGTTTCCATAAGTGTGCAGATTCTTTTTAATTAGTTAATTCGACTGTTTTATGAAAAAAAACAATAATAATTTAATTACAGCTGTAATCAATAGAATTGTTTTTTATTAAAGTCCTCAAATAAAGCTGGAGGATTTTCTTCTTTCTAAATTTATGACACTTAGCGCATAGCATAATCAATTTCACTGTTGCACCACCAGTGGGCAGATAAGACCGCTCTCGATAGCCTGACTATTACCTATTGATCAAATTTCATTTACAGTTTGGTCTGTACAATTATTTTAGGTTAGAAAAAAAAACAAATAAATATAACTGCAAGCAGTGTACTTGCCAAGCATTGGGTACATGCTATTACTATGGTAGCTTTGTGCTAAAATGGTAGATTAATACTAAAATTAAATTTATGATGCAATGTGAAATGGCTGATGGCCCTTATTGTTTTGAATTAATCTAGTTCATTCAAATGACTCTTATTGTCATTTCACTATATATATATGGTACAGGACACACTAGGAGTGTAATGGTACACAAAATTCGTAGTTCAGTGCATACCTGGCTTTTTCGGGCTGGTTAGAGGGAAGAAAAGCAAAACTTTGCTTGACGTTTTCTATTAACGCAGTTTATTATTATTAACATTTGTGAACATCAACAGTTCACATTTTGAAAATAATTTCAAATAAAATGCCTGCTTGGTTTAATACAATATAAAATAATATTTTATCATATTTTATCATAGTTTATAAAAAATTAAATTAGAATAAATCAAATTAATATGTTTTATTATATTGATTAAAATGAGTAATTAATTAATGAACTGCACATAACTCTAAACTTACAACACAAAGTGCACATGTGCAACATTACTGCAAAAAACTGAAGGGGGGAAAATAAAACAGAAAAGAGACAAGATGAGGATAAACAGTAACAGTAGCGCCGACTAGTACAGTACAAAAGGTTGTGCAAAAAGGATTGTCTATATACAAATTAAAAATAAATACTTTACATTTAAACATTTTGCTGGATCTAAATTTTTGGTTTAACAGAACTATGCAAACAGCAGTTTGTACAAAGACTTTCCAGACGGCAGAAGCGTGAAGAGTGTGTGTGAGGTATGTGTGTGGTCAGCCACAATGCTGGTGGCTTTACAGATGCAGTGTGTGGTGCTAATGTCTATGATGGAAGGAAGAGAGACCACGATGATCTTCTCCGCTGTCCTCACCATCCACTGTAGGGTCTTGTGGTCTGAGACGTTGCAGTTCCCAAAGCAGGCAGTGATGGATGCTTGCGATGGTCCCTCTGTAGAAGGTTGTTATGATGTGTGGTGGAAGCTGTGCCTTTCTGAGCTTTCTCAGAAAGTAGAGACGCTGCTGGCCGTCCCTTTTGTTATGAAGCTGGTGTACGCTGCTGGTGGGACCAGGTGAGGTTCTCTGCCAGGTGAACACCAAACTATTTGTTGCTCTTCATGATCTCCACGGAGGAGCCATTGATGTTCAGCGGGGAGCGGTCGATTTGAAGTTGACCTGAAGTCAACAACCATCTCTTTTGTTTTGTCTACGTTCGGGAGACGGGTTGGCTTTACACCGGTCTGTAAACCTCCGCACCTCAGTCCTTAGGGGCCTCTCTGCACTTCAGGCCTGAGGGGCCCCGGTGCCCAGTGTGATGCTGTGGGAGATGCTGTTGAACTAGTCTTAAACGCCTGTTGAGTGGTCTGTATGCTGGAATCAGCATAACAGAGATGTGGTCTGAGTGGCCGAGGTGGGGGGATTTTTGTATAAAAAACATCCAGCTTGTTTTCCCCTCAGGTTGCAAAGCACAGTCCTGAGATTTGCATGATTGTTTATTGTCGCTGGAGATATCAGTCCATCAGGTTGTGTGTGCTGCAGTTCACTTATGGTCCCGTAGAGTACACAGTGTGGCTCCTTTGCATTAGCGCTAGGTGGCAACGCTTTTTTAACTTTCGTGCTTCCGCTTTCGAGGCCCCTTCTCTGTCGGTTGGCCACGGGTGACGCCAAGGTCTGGAGGCCTGGTTCTTGAAGCAAGCCGAGGTCGTGTAGCATCTCCTGCAGATCATCATTAATGATGATTTTGGAATTATTCCTGGAGAGGCTGGCGATGGCACACACAGACACCGGTTGCTCCGATGTCCATATGTTGCGTGAGATGGGCTACAGATAAGATATGAACTACTTAACTGTTCTGCTTATTTCTGCAAACTTTAACAAATGTCTTCATTCCATCTTTCATTCATTCACTCCCACAAAATGCAGAATTGTCAGGATTATTTCCTTTATTCGCTAAACAAAATCTTTTATAACGCACTACGAATTGTATTTCCGGTACAGAGTGAATAGCCACAGTGACACTGTGCTAAATATACCGTATTTTTCGGACTATAAGCCGCTACTTTTTTCCCACGTTTTGGCTTAAACAACAAATCGGCTAATTTATGAATTTTTCTGGGTTTTTTCCCGGTTTCACAAACTTCAAGCCAAAAAACTGAACCCCATAACATTAGAGTTGAGTCAGGGTGAAGGGATAGCTTGCTTCTGGCAGGCTATTCCCAAAATACTGCTATGCTCCTAAAGGAAGCGCAACATATTTTACCCGTTACACCGTGTGTAACGTGTCTTTTGTTAAAGCCTGTGTAAAGTACATTAGTGTAGACATTAGGCTTATAGACAGGTGCGGCTTATTTATGTTAAAAATAAAAATATTTGTAAAATTCAGTGGGTGCGGCTTATATATGGGTGCACTTTATAGTCCGAAAATTACGGTAATTTATTTTTATACCCCTTGCATTGTTATGTCTGTTTTCAATTTTAATTAAAAAAAAAAGTGCTAGGTGGAGACATACCACTTAATATGTTTGCAAGGGTACTCAGATTTTATCTATGTTCCCCAGGTAGAAAGGATGCATTCGGTACACACCTGCACCGAACAAAAAACCCTGTAACAAAACGACTCGGTACATATGGGTGTACCATTACATCCCTAGTACACAGTGAAATAAATGACCTTTTTTTACATTTTATGGAGACCAGTGTGCTACATAAAACGTTTAAAACAACAGTTACCTAAAACAACACTAAACTAAGGCATTAGTGGACGACACAGAGGACAGCATAAAGGTGCAAACATGCAAACAATGTGATAGTACAATACATTTTTGAGCTGAATGTTCAAAATGGTAAAGAAGTGTTCCTTGACTGTGTGTATCCAGTCTGTGTGTATTTAGGGAGTGTGATAGCTTTGAGGGAGGAGGCTGTTAAATCATCTGTGAGAACTAAATGCTTGGGTACCTGTAGTAGTAGGGTGACATGTTAATGTAAGGGACGTGTGGGAACATTCACAATGCTGGTGGCTTTGCAAATGCAGCTTGTGATATAAATGTCTGTGATGGAAGGAGGAGGGACCCTATGGCTGTCTGCCGCAGGATCCTGTGACCTGAGATGGTGCAATTCCCACACCAGGCAGTGATGTGATTCTTGATAGTCCTTGGCAAGCTGTTAAACCATCTGAGAGTTGGGTTTTTCTTCAGCCTTCTAAAAAAAAGTAGAGATGCTGCTGGGCTACTTGGCAGGGTGGTCCTCCGTTCCATTTCTGAGTGTAGAAGCAGTTTAGCAAATCTGGAACAGATTTTGCATTACATTCACGGCCAGGTGATGTCATCCTGTAGATGTTAATGGTTTGGATGTCCTGCCACATAATGTGTCACCGTTGTGCTAAAAGTGGCTGTGGGTTATTTGTTAATGTGACTGCTTTGGTTTTCCAATGGCCTGAAACAGTTTGGTTCTTGCTGTTCTTAGGGTCACCTTGTCACCTGTATTGAAGAGGGAGTCTTGGAATTTTAGCACTGTCTTGGAACCTTAGCACAAAGCTCTGTAGCCATCCTAGCCTGTTGGAAAGCAACAGTTGTTTTTCTTAGAACATTGCGGATGTCTTTCCTCCTTGCCACTGTATTAACACACACCTAAACACTCCAGACCAGCAAACTGATAAAACTTTTGTAGAAGTGGTCACAAAATGATCAATTAATCCGGGACATTTCATTCGGAGATTTCGGAGATTCTGACATTTCAATCTGGCTGCTAGTTGGCCTTTTAAATCCTATGGAAGCAGGATTTTTTTTTTTTTTTAAATAAATGACTGCATAATATGTTGCTGTGTTGTTCATCTGAGGTTGTATTCCTAATTTTAACACCTGCTGAAGACCAGATGATTTTATGATCTGACAGATAACACCATAGAATTCAAAGAGGATATAGTATAGTTGCTGAGCCTATAGAGATGCAGCTCTGTGCAAATAAAGATGCAGCAGTCTCAACGCTGTCTCAACACTGTTTAAGTTAAAAATTAGTCCAATTGACTGTTCAGAAAGCAGACATCGAAGAGCAGGATGGATGGGAGGGCTAGGCTAGAACCTATAGCACAGACTTTGACCATTTGTTGTGCTTTCCTATAAAATTGCAACTAATTGTGATCATACAGAAAACCCCTAGAACAATCATAGCAATCAGTTGGGATAGCATAGGAACAAGTTATCATAGTAATATTTTCAGAACCAACTTGAATAAGCCAACAATATTTATGGGTTTATTCTTTAACATATATTTTGCCATATATCATGCCAACTAGGTGGATTTCAGCAGTTCATCCTGTAACTAGTGTGAAATGGCCCAGCGCTGTGTGGTGGAGTGGAACAAATACATCCTTGCGAGTGTGTAGTAGGTGTAAGTCATTAATTTGTGTGTGTGTGTTTTTTAGATGAGGTCTGGTTTTCTGATGGCTCCTTGGCAGACAGGTCAAAATTTAATGATCCAGGACTCCTCCCCCTCCCGGACACTGCCACAGGTCTGGACTGGTCACATCTTGTTGATGTTGCACGAGCCTTTGAAGGTAGGAACAGTAGCATAAATGTGTGTAGATTATATTATACTGTATACATACACTGGCGATCAAAATTAGAGAACAATTTATAAACAATTGAACAATTCTGAAATAATGTCTTCTTCACTGCTCAACAGTTGAAGGAGTTTTTGTCCTGTCTATACCATGCTACCAGAACACCTTTTCCACAAATTAACTAAGGCATTTAAAAAAAAGACATTATTATATATAAAGTCTCGACCTCGGTTAACTCACCAACCCTATTACGTCGACGTTTTTGAAGTGGAACCGCCAAATTCTCGCTTTGTCTTAGCATTTTCTCGACGGTTGTTTGTATTGTATACTGGTAAATCTCTGCTGTTAGTTAGTGCACATATGCCTTTTGTTGTTAACAAACAGGTTAACAAATGTATGTACATTTTTATAGCATGCCTTCATCAAACAAATCGCGGCAATGCTGTTGTGTAAAAAACCCTCCAAAAACACGTGCATGTACATTCTCATTTATTAACGCACATCATGTACATGAAGAAATTTCAAGCACATTAATATATTGCCGCCATATTGGTTTTCGTTTGTCTCAATCATCGGTTATCTCAACGCTTTTTGGCGACCCCCTAGGCCGGCGACATGGTTCTGTTCCACTGTATGTGTGTGTGTATATGTGTATATATATGTGTGTGTGTGTGTGTGTGTGTATATATATATATATATATATATATATATATATATATATATATATATATATATATATATATATATATATATATATATATATATATATATATATATTCAGATTGGCGTGAGCAACATGAGCTGCTCAAAACGCTAGTTTTAACATTTCTAATCAAGGTTTATCTCATTAAATTGTTTAAAAAATGCTTTAAAACTATTTTTATTATGTATGGAGTGAAATAGTGTTATTTACTCATTTAAATCGATTTCATATAGTGTTCTTTGGGTTTTTACTGGGTTGGAAGGGGCGTATCAAAAGGTCACGAAAATTCGGAACTCGCGACAGGTCTTGGTCCCTAACCCACTCGTGAGCTCCGAGGTTCCACTGTATAATATATACAGTGAGGAAAATAAGTATTTAAACACCCTGCTATTTTGCAAGTTCTCCCACTTAGAAATCAGGTGCATGTCCACTGTGAGAGACATAATCTAAAAAAAAAAATCCAGAAATCACAATGTATGATTTTTTAACTATTTATTTGTATGATACAGCTGCAAATAAGTATTTGAACACCTGAGAAAGTCAATGTTAATATTTGGTACAGTAGCCTTTGTTTGCAATTACAGAGGTCAAACGTTTCCTGTAGTTTTTTACCAGGTTTGCACACACTGCAGGAGGGATTTTGGCCCACTCCTCCACACAGATCTTCTCTAGATCAGTCAGGTTTTTGGCCTGTCGCTGAGAAGCACAGAGTTTGAGCTCCCTCCAAAGATTCTCTATTGGGTTTAGGTCTGGAGACTGGCTAGGCCACGCCAGAACCTTGATATGCTTCTTACAGAGCCACTCCTTGGTTATCCTGGCTGTGTGCTTTGGGTCATTGTCATGTTGGAAGACCCAGCCTCCACCCATCTTCAATGCTCTAACTGAGGGAAGGAGGTTGTTCCCCAAAATCTCGTAATACATGGCCCCGGTCATCCTCTTTTTAATACAGTGTCCCATGTGCAGAAAAACACCCCAAAGCATGATGCTACCACCCCCATGCTTTACAGTAGGGATGGTGTTCTTGGGATGGTACTCATCATTCTTCTTCCTCCAAACACTTTTAGTTGAATTCTGACCCAAAAGTTCTATTTTGGTCTCAGCTGACCACATGACTTTCTCCCATGACTCCTCTGGATCATCCAAATGTTCATTGGCAAACTTAAGACGTGCCTGGACATGTGCTGGTTTAAGCAGGGGAACCTTCCGTGCCATGCATGATTTCAAGCCATGACGTTTTAGTGTATTACCAACAGTAACCTTGGAAATGGTGGTCCCAGCTCTTTTCAGGTCATTGACCAGCCCCTCCTGTGTAGTTCTGGGCTGATTTCTCACCATCCTTAGGATCATTGAGACCCCACGAGGTGAGATTTTGCATGGAGCCCCAGTCCGAGGGCGATTGACAGTCATATTTAGCTTTTTCCATTTTCTAATGATTGCTCCAACAGTGGACCTTTTTTCACCAAGCTGCTTGGCAAATTTCCCCGTAGCCCTTCCCAGCCTTGTGGAGGTGTACAATTTTGTCTCTAGTGTCTTTGGACAGCTCTTTGGTCTTGGCCATGTTAGTATTTGGAGTCTTACTGATTGTATGGGGTGGACAGGTGTCTTAATGCAGCTAACGACCTCAAACAGGTGCATCTAATTTAGGATAATAAATGTAGTGGAGGTGGACATTTTAAAGGCAGACTAACAGGTCTTTGAGGGTCAGAATTCTAGCTGATAGACAGGTGTTCAAATACTTATTTGCAGCTGTATCATACAACTAAATAGTTTAAAAATCATATATTGTGATTTCTGGATTTTTTTTTTTAGATAATGTCTCTCACAGTGGACATGCACCTACGATGACCATTTCAGACCCCTCCATGATTTCTAAGTGGGAAAACTTGCACAATAGCAGGGTGTTCAAATACTTATTTTCCTCACTGTATATTTAGTATAATATGAAAAAAACCCAGAAATAAGTATAAAATAAAAAACAAAATAGAATATATTGTAGTGTGTGTGTGTATATATATATATATATATATATATATATATATATATATATATATATATATATATATATATATATATATATATATAAAATGGATTAAAAATGGACAGAGATACCAGTATAGGATGCAGATGATATCGCAAAGGATTTTAAAGCTTTCTTGTCCAAGATCATCATTTTTTTTTCTCTAAATCTCACACCTTATTTATACCTTTTTGTCCCCCAGTTTATATTTATCAGAATATCACCAAATATCAGAATATTAACCCCAATGAAACACAATATAGCACAAGTTTTTAAATGTTTAATTATTAAATTATTATAATTGTTTTACTGTTCTCTGCAGTCAGCCAGCTGTATATACTGTACTATAGATTCCAGTGCCCTCACTTTATTTGCTTGCAGTTCCATTACTCATGTATGAGGTACACACATTATCATATTTCCCAGATCCCCTTATCTGGAAATCATACATTTAAAATAATAAAATTTAAAAATAAAAAGGACATTTGAATATTTTTGGAGAAAGGATTGCTTAAAGAGATATAGACAGCAAACAGGGAATAGAAACACTGCTGTTTTTATTGTGTGCATATACATTTATTGCAAATATTTTGCAAATCTGAAAGGTAAAAATGTTTTACTTATTGCAAAAGGATAAACTGAATAAATGTTTGTATCTTTATCTTTTGGCTGGTTTCCTGGGGTGTAGTCAGACTTTTTACATTGGGGTAGCCAGGATAGACCAGTGTTTCTCTGAGTGTGACATTTGTTATCTGCATTTGTTGTAGGGCTGCAACAACTAATCGATAAAATTGATAATTGGTAATGATAATAAATCCGAATTTCATCAGTTTTTTAAGTAAACAAATGCCGTTATCATATCATAGACAACAAGACAATGCAGCCGCTTGCGAAAATGGCGGAGAGTACAGTGTAGTGACCTGCACAGGACGGATTTTTCAGTCCCACTCCCACAAGGTTCTGTTTTGCTCCCACAAAAATAGATGTTATTTTCTCTTGCTCTCTCTGCCATTTGATCCCCCTTCATGTGGAGTTTGGACATTGGACCTCTTTGAGTGTTTAAAGGCTCTGGGAGGGAGAAGCTGGTGTTGGATATATAATTAATCGCAAATATTGAGATGTTTTGTGAGTTGTTCAGTAGCTCCCGGTTCCATAATCTCAAATGACTGTATAAGACTGTAGGAAGTACATTACTCATAATCTTACATTACTCACAACATTTCAGTGCTCATTAGTTCTCACTCTCCAGTGATCTGTATTGTTTAAAGATATATAATCACACTCTTGATATCACCCAAAAAAGGATGGGTTAGGGTTAGGCGAGAAAAAAATAATTTTTTCTCGCAATAATTTTTTCTTACATTTCCGACTTTATTTCTTGTAAACATTCAACATTTCTGGTGCATCCACTGGTAACCATGTTGTCGGCCTGAGTTTGAAGCTGTTGGTGAATAAACTAAGCTCCTCTGCTTCATCTGTCTTGTTCCGTCTCCTCCAGAGCTGGTTGTTAGACAGAGTTCTCTCCAGGGATCGGAGACTGAGTTTGATAGCATGCGATTCTACTGATTGAATTAAAGCCCATTCCATTTTTAATATGTAAAGCTTTCTGGCACTACAGAAGGGGTGACGTTGCTTGATTAGCCGGAATTTTGAGAAATAAAGTCGGAATTGTAAGAAATAAAGTCGGAATTGCGAGAAAAAAACTGAATTAGGAAAACTTTTTTTTATGTGGCAGAAACTGACTTCCATATGAATCTTCTCCTCGCCCCTTGCTGCTTTCTTCCCATTCCTCTTTTTTTTTTATTATTCTGCAACGTCTTCTGTGTTTACCTGTCCAGAGCGCTCCAGAGTTTAGCGGATGGTGCGACATAATGTTCCGTGGGTGGAGAAACAGTAGTTAAAAGTCTTAATGAAGCATCGAGGCAAATCATTTGCGTTGATTTTTTGTATTTGAGTTACTCAATTAATTGTTTTGGCCCTAGTCTGCTGTATTTGATTATTTGTCTCAATTAGAGTTTATGGATCTCCTATGTCTGGTGTGAGTCTTAAGGTCCTACATTGATCTTACCATTTGTTGGATTAGCCTTTCTGTTTGCTATGGTGTCCAAGTACAGACAACATTACATTACAGACAACAATGTCATCTTGGGTTGTGTTTAAACATGAGTTTGAGCAAATATTTGTAAATAAGCAAGAACACCTTTTCAAAAACCTATGCATGTGAGTATGTTTGTGTTGTAATTCCATGTCAAACAGAATTATATACCATCTCAGAAGCCTCTGGTTTTGATTCCATATGTGAGCTGTATGAAATGTTTGACTAAAACCTAAACTAAAACCCATTTGAATGAAGGATCTTCATGCATGAAGTATTTTGATAGAAATTAAACACCAGTTAATAATTTGAGAAAGTTTGAGCTTAACTTAAATGTTTTTAATGTTTGTCTGTTTTTAATCAAAAAATCTCTGTGTGTGTTTTGCTGCTAGATCAAAACATGGCCTCGGTCTACATCATGACTGACATGCAGGAAGCTGAACCTATTCAGATCTCTCAAGAGCCCACCAGACAGGCTGCTGCAGTAGAAAGACCTACACTACAATCTGGGTGGGATTTTACATTGAAAGTTCACTAGGCAGTGTGTCAGAGTGTGACACACGTAAGATTAATGAATTGTTCAAAATAGACTTTTTGACTTCCTTGACCTTTTTAGTTTTAACAATGCAGGGCAAAAAAATTTATAGATTGCTGTGCAATTTATGTAGAAGAAGGAAAAAATGGAAATGTCCAAATGAATGCATAAATAATGCATTAATGCAAATTCATTTTAACGGCACTAATCCAGAGTGTAAAATAATTAAATAAATATAAAATAATAAATAACAAAGGGAGAGATTTTGAGTGAAATTAATATATTTATAATATTTGTAACAATTAGTTAGTTAACAATTAAGGTACATTTAGAACAAATAAAAATGTGCGATCAAGTCACGAGTAAACTCCTGACAATCATGTAATTAAATATTTAATTGATTGACAGCCATAGTTAGTTTACTCTTGACTATATTTTAACAAAGGGTGCTGTAAGTAGAAATCTCTATATATATATATGCAAATAAACATGCTTTATTCTTTAGAAATGGTTCATCTGCCACTTTGACTGGAAAAGTCAACCAGCTAGAAGTCATCCTGAAGCAGCTCCAGCATGACTTAAGAAAGGTAAGCAATCTCACTGTTGTCATGTTGACTTAATTAAGATAATTAAGAGGGGCTTTCAAGCATAAAATGTGGCTCAAGTCAGAATTTTGACAAGGCTACTCCAAAATTGTAATTCTATACTTGTAGGCTATTCAGAGGTGAACATGGTCTTTTACTTTAGATAATTGTTTTGCTGCACATCCTAAATGACTCTGAACCTAAGGTCATTGACTGAATACAGGAATTCCTTACTTTATAACTTTGTGCTCTTTTGTGTTTTTTTTTTATCATTTGTTTTCATGGATGTATCTTGCTTACTCTTCTTAGGAGAAAGAGGATAAAGCCATCTTGCAGGTGGAGGTCCAACATCTTCGACAAGATAATATCCGTCTACAGGAGGAGAGTCAAACTGCAGCTGCCCAACTCAGGAAATTCACAGAATGGTTCTTTAATACTGTTGACAAAAATCCTGAGAACAACTGAGCCTAATGTGTAAGTTAAGTGCATAGGTTACCCTTTAATAGTGCAGCTAGTTTCCCAGTGTGAGTTTGTTTTCAAAAGCTAAAAGGACCCTTTGGCAGGGTAGATCAGCTGCTGTATCATTTCAGTCGTTGCTAACTGACTGCTGGGATTCCCAATGGAGAAATGAAAGAGGCTTTGGAAAGAGATTTGTCTGATTAATGAACATGAAATCTTGGTAAGTGAATGAAGATGGAAATGAATGTATTTCACATAATAACCTACTTTTGCTTGGCATATCATTCATATTGTCTGTATATCCCTAAATAGCTTTGTTGGTTTTGATTATCTCCAGCATTTTAAGCTGAAGTTGTTGGTAATGTTGCTGTTATGGCACCAGCAGTGCCATAATATTTTATGAGCATATTTTATATGCATTTTTAACAAAATAGTTTTCATAGTAGTTTATAATCACAGACATGTCCTAGCAATGACGTGGTAGAAGTAGGAGAGTTAGTGCAAAATGTGGTCAGTTCCTGTTAAGGTTGCAGTTGTATAGTATTTATGCTTTATGCTTGAAAAGGGTAGAAAGGATAGGTTTATAATAAGTGTTTATCAGAATGATTTCTCTTTTTTTCATTATTGACTGAGCACAAGCCTTGTCTATGGCTCACTAATTTCCTTGTGTGTGCGTGTGTGTTTGTTTGTTACATCAGCAAATTGTTTAATAGAGTTAGTTTTTATTTCAGTGTGAGATAGTAAAACACACTCAATGCCAAAATGTATTATATCTGTACCTCAGTTGAAGTGGCTTCTATTTAACAGCTATTTATGTTTATTTAATCTAATTTTGTTTATATATATATATATATATATATATATATATATATATATATATATATATATATATATATATATATATATATTTTCTTTTTTTTTTTGGATTTTGGCTTTTGCTTTTGCACAAAGATTTGAAGAGGCTCTGAGAAGGCTAGACTAAAATGTAGATGCCTGATCAGGGCTGTGTTAAATATACAATTCTTTTTTCCATTCCAACATTTGGATGCTGCTAGGTTACTTTTGTAGTAAATGTGTTTTGGTGGTGGTTGTGGGGTTTTTGTTTGTTTGTTTGTTTTGATTTTTTTAAGTCATTTTTTTAGGTTTTTAAAGTAAATGTAGTGTGTAACTACGATTTTGGTAGTTTATGCAAATTATTATTTCAGCGGTATCCAGGAGTAGTTAAGATTAATGGAGGAAGTTAGAAAAGCACTGGTTTAATACTGAATTTTCAAAAGCACTGGTTTGATATTGAATTTCCAAATTGACTGGTTCTTGGTGCTTACAGTTATTGTGCCCTTTGACATTTTTTTCCCTCATTTTAACTGACATCAGAATTATATAGGGGCAGCAAATGAACTCTGAACCTGTTTAGTTGGAAAATATGATTTCACAAGTAGCCATGGTGGAGTCATCTGTTTTGTTTTGTTTTTATTTGTTTTTTTTTTAATGTTTGTACCATTTATACCAATTAAAATGTATTTCTGTCTATTACTGCCTTTGTTGATTTTTCTGTTTGTTTCCTTGACCAATAGCAGTTATATATTAGAATTAAATTAATATTGTATAGTAATTTAATATACATTTAAATATTGCATAGTAATTCAAATATTTCCACAATCTGCAAGGCTAAACAATTCATGCAAATAACGTGCCCAGTAGCCAGCGCTTGCCAAGATATATAGAACAATAAATGTAACAGATGAAGTGTGGAATATCTGAAATTGTGTGATTTATTGTTGGCAGCCAAATGGCTGAAAGCAGCCATGTTTTAGATGTAACTAAAATCAAATAGAAATTAAAGTTGAGCAGATCAGTGGTTCTTCAAACAACTATGTGAATTTAAATCTGCTTCATATACACTGCAAACTTTCCACATCTGTTCACATTTCTGAAACTTTCACATTTTTCAGCTGGCCCTCTGTAGTGTTTGGTAGGGTGGATTGTTCTGTGATCACATACATGCCTAGTGGGAAGTGTTCGACTAGTTAAGTTTTTTTATATAAAGGCTGTGCTATGTAATGCGAGGTTGTTGATTTTTTTTGGTGAAGCAAGTAAACAGAGCACTAACTGCTAAAAGAAACCTTCTCCTTCTAAGTATTTTGTGTACGCAGCATTCTGCAGACGAGGATTGCTGATTGCTCATAACCCCCGCCGTCACCTTTCCTCACGCACCCAGGCGAGCCGCCCATACCATGACCCCACTGGCTGCAGTCTTTTGAAAATGATCTCATCCGGTCTCACTAAAGTGAGCACAGCCAGTAAAAAACGCGCTGCTACACAACTGCTTGGGTGCGGAAGGACGGCGAGTGCTTGGAATGCTCAATGTGGAGAAAAAAAAATCACGTATGACGAGGCTGTTAGTGTTCTATTTTTATACATATGTGCCTAGTTTTACAGCTGTGACCAGCATGCAGACAGATCTCACATAAAAATATATGATAAATAAATTGGATAGGGAACCTCTTCCAGGCATTTGTAAATAATCCTTTAAATGTTTAATACTAGACCACTTTAAGACTTTGCTAATCATATGAATGTTACCTGTTACAAATGTTTTTAATGTGCTGGGATTTTCCTACACTGAATTATTAAAATGGCCAAATGATGATGCTGACATTAACCAATCTTCATATACTGTGCAAATGATTAACTTGAATTCTTCATTTCATTCTTTCATTCATTCATTTTTATGACCCATGAGTTGTGTTACAACCCGCGAGTTGTATTGTATTTGTGTGGTTTGTGTACAGGCCTTCTCTACAC
Organism: Silurus meridionalis; assembly: GCF_014805685.1. NCBI lineage: Eukaryota > Metazoa > Chordata > Actinopteri > Siluriformes > Siluridae > Silurus > Silurus meridionalis. Next base: position 25,949,191 of record NC_060885.1, on the reverse strand, counting down.
TCCAGTTAACTGAAGCACCGCCCACCACCCGTAAATGACGACCTATAAAGTCAGATCGGAAGCAGGAATCAGGAGTTCGCTTTAACCGACGTTCATTTTGATCATTATAGTGATTCTGTTCCGTGTTTTGTGCTTATCTGTTATTGACTACGCCCGTTCTGACTCTGAGTTTGCTCTGTCCCGCTCTGAAGTTTGCTTTGCTATTGTGAATACTCACTGTGTAGTGTGTGTGTGTGTATATGTATGTGTGTGTATATATATATATATATATATATATATATATATATATATATATATATATATTTTATAAATAACACAACCGTATAATACAGTAAGTATTATATATTAGCTCAGACATCTGTTCCAATCAAAAACAAGCTTTATTTGAATTTCATGTGTTCTGACATGCTAAAAAAGCAGGTTTTATAGATGAAATGAAATCATGCTACAATTAAAGTACCTCTAAAATCAATTACAGAGGCAAACATTTATAATTATATAGAACAAATAACAACCTGTTCAACCATACACAACATGCATATTTTAGATACAAGAGAAGCAGGAACTTTAGTCATCTTCCTCCAACACAGGTACCCTGTTTGAAAAGACATCAGCTAGCATGTGTTTGGGAATCTCTGAACCGCGCACTCTGAGTGTATAGCAGGCATCCTCCACCTTTCCAAGGCTCTGCCGGAGAGTATGTAACTTTTTAGAAACCTCATAAGGACCTACGTTACCGATATATGAAAAACCATCATGGATCTGACGCAGGAAGTTACTGAGCTCAAACGGTGTGTCCACATCACCATTTCCCACACTGCTGATGCACATGCGCATCAGCTCACCAGTCAGATCAGCCACACCCAGAAGGTAGTCGGTCGGTGTAACTTGGAATGTTAACACGCAGGCTCCTGGCCACAAGCTCCTGCCACAAACCTGAACCAAAGGGCAGGTCACATAATGAGCAATTACACAACGAAGAGAATGTAAAACCACCAATATGATACAGTAACATGCAAGTAATACGAGAGGAAAATTACAGAATGAAATCATTGTTAGCAGGACAATTAAATAAAAAAAAAAGCATAATGTGATGGCAATCTCCATATGCTCTTTTAGTAACACATGAGGTTATCAGAAGGGACCAAATGACACTGGTAATTAAATGTTGAACACATTTCTGCTACTATTCTGATATTTAAGCTTATTATTATTACTCAAAGGCCCCAATTTTTAAACACTACTCCACTTAAATTACGAAACTACATGCACTAAACCTGCCACAGAGCTGTTCTGGCTTTCTTGCTTTGGACCTTCAAAATGGCCAAAATTACCATTGACTTTCATTTTAAATTCTGGAGGTATAACTACTAAACCTTTCAAACTACATTCACCGAACTCTGCATAGCACTTCAGGCTGTTTAAATTGGTTATGGTAGATTTTTTTTTAACTGATCACCTTGCATAAGGAGTACACTAATCATATCTCTATCAATCTATCTGGAATTTTGACTTGTGTCACTCTTATTATCTATCTCTATCTCTCTCTACATTTTATATTATATATATATATATATATATATATATATATATATATATATATATATATATATATATATATATACACACACACACACAGTACAGACCAAAAGTTTGGACACACCTTCTCATTCAAAGAGTTTTCTTTATTTTCATGACTATGAAAATTGTAGATTCACACTGAAGGCATCAAAACTATGAATTAACACATGTGGAATTATATACATAACAAAAAAGTGTAAAACAACTGAAAAATGTCATATTCTAGGTTCTTTAAAGTAGCCACCTTTTGCTTTGATTACTGCTTTGCACACTCTTGGCATTCTCTTGATGAGCTTCAAGAGGTAGTATATATTTATTTTAATTTTTTTTAACCAGTAACTGCCTTTCTTTTAACTTTAATTGATGTTCAAACATATACCAGCTTTATCAGGCCAACATCAATGTTTGTTCGCGTCAAACTTATCCTGTCCTTTAAGCCTTTATTGCGGTCTTCTCTGTGTAAAAGACATGCTCAGTTGGGTTGAGGTCAGGTGACTGACTCAGCCATTTAATACAATTTCAGTTCTTTGCTTTAAGAAGCTCTTTGGTTGCTGAAATGGAACTAAGGATTAAATTACATTGGACTTGATTGCATTATATGCAATTCAATCCAATTTACTCCAATCCTTATTTTCTCAATATCATTGTTTTATAGATTTTTTTTAAACATCACTAATACCCAAATATTTTTAACCTAAATCACTTCAGAAGCATTGTATTAAATTATCTGACATGAAATAATTTTTTCTTTAAAGCATTTACAAATTTGGGTTCTGCTGACGCTTGTTTCACTCCACAGAAAACAAGACAAAAAACTGTAATACTAATACAGACAGAACACCATTCAATGGTAACAGATGTAAACGTCTACGCAAGTGTTTATGTGGATCACTGTCAGCATTAAAACAGTTTTCTGTACATTCCTGGCTTTTAAATATTCAAATACCTTCGCTTCTGTCTTCTCATCTCTCATGAACACAAGACGGGCATTTATCTCCTCCAGACTGATCAGGGTTCGATGTTTAATGAAATGATGGAAGGACACTGCCTCTACATACTCCTGAATACCTTACAGAGGAAAAAGAAGTCCTCATTTTACTTAATGGCTTACATGATACAATGAAAATATATCATAATCTTTGACTATAAACTAGGCCAGGTGCATGAAACTAACAGCCTGCGATCTGAAACAAAGGTTCAGCCCACCAAATTAATTTCAAATCTTGAACCAAAAATATTGAATTAATCCCAGTGGTGTGGGATTAATTCAATATTAAGATAAGAACAATATCTTATTGTTCTTATTAATAATAATTATTATTATTATATCAATAATAATTATATAATAATCATAAAATATTATTATAAAATATAATAATTATTAATTCAATAATAAGATAATATTAATAAGAACCTCGAAGCAACAAAGCTTAAAATTACCTTTATGAAACAAACAATAATGGAGACTTATATCTGTGATATGAATTATTAATCCTCAAGGACAGAAAATGTAATGATTTTTTTTTAATATAGTGAACATTCTTGAAAGCCTACATTGTTTTAATAAAATCATCTATGAATTTATCAAAACAAAGAGATGCTTACATTTTTTTCCTACAATTTATATTTTAATCAGCATGACAATTATTTCACACATTTTTACCAAATCTTTGTTATTTTTTGTTATTATCAAGTATAAATTTGTCTGCAGTTTGTAACATTATACTTTTAAAAGGCCTTGAATGGTCTGATGAACTCTGCTTTCTACCACATAATTAATCTTTCTTTTGATTCCATGATATGAAAACTAACCTGACATGAATGCTTTGTGAAACTGATAGAGATCATCTTCTCCAAGCTCCTCTGCTATGTGACTAATCTTCTGCCTCACAGCATTCAGTCTCACTTCTGCCTCATTTAAAACCTCCTCGACATTGGGTGCACTGTGGATCAGTTACAAGCAAAAATTCTTCAAATAAATTGTTAATTAGACAACAAGTATTTGATTTTATTACACTATGTTCACATTAAAAATGAAGTAAACTATATAAAATTGCAGTTCCAGCTTCTTAAACGACTTAGTATAGAAAACATTAAAATGCATGACAAAACATGAACTATTCATCGTCAAGGACAGAAATGTAATGATAGTTTTTTAATATGGTGAACATTCTTGAAGCCAACATTGTTTAAATCAAATCATCTATGAATTTATCAAAACAAAAAGCTGCTTAGCTTAGCCTTTTTTTAATTACAATTTGCATTTTGATCAGCATTATAATTACTTCACACACATTGTAACCAAAACAGTTCTTTTTTTATTAATAGCTGGTATGAATTTGTCTGCAGTTTATCTTCAGTCTTTACATTTTAATGAATATTTTAAAGTAACATTTTTTGTTTTGTGGAGTTATGTACTCATTTTTCAGTAATAAGATGTGCTGTGTTGAAACTTTTCAATTAAACATGAATTAAAACTTGCCAATTCTAACTGAAATTGTCCTCATTGAGCAGAACGTTGTGATATCCCTTGTTTCTAAAAGCTACTTTACAGTAATTAAATTGGCTTGACAAATCTAATCCCAGGTGCACACTGTGCAATTTTTATAGAACATGATCCCCATGTCACACTGTAGGATCTCAGTTATCATAATGTCAGACTGTACGACAGTCAGAAACAGACAAAGTTTCACAATCCGTGACACTTTCAGAACTGTGTTCTCTCGCTAACGGTAGCTAGCAGCAAATAAATACAATCTGTAGTGTTCATTTGGTTCATTTGGCATGTCAATCTATATGACATGCCTTCATAATAAAACCTAATACAAACATTCCTTTTTCCCCCCTATAACTCTCCAAGTTTCAACATTTTCCCTGAGCTGGTTTGAAGTTGTCGCGCTAATTGCATCATCAGGTTCATCGCCCCTGTTGTCTTGGTTTGATGCTCGCCATTGGAGAAGTCACACTGCAGGAAAGAGTTTGAAAACTTCTGACACTGCCAGAATTTCCAAAAAGGAAATTCACATATGGGATTTTATAAATCTTTCATTCCTAGCCAAACATTTAGACATCATTTCACAATGAGGTCACTGACTGTGTTGGGTGGGGTCACAAATTTCCAGTTATTGTCAATAGAACCTGAATAAAACCATCTTCAAGAAATTCTGAGCAAAAATGTAAAAACACCATTGTGCATATGCAGTCAGCTCCCTACTTCATGAGAGGATATGAGATACACGAATGAGATACACAGCCGAATACTATGTTTGAGACACCAGTGTTTGATTTTCGTCTCCCAATTAAACTTAACAAATTCTATTTAAAGTATGTTTCCCCAAATTAAAAACTTAGTATGTATAAGGACAGTGTGACAGCAGTGAAGTGTGCAGTAGGAACGACTGGTTCAAGGTGGAGGTTGGACTGCATCAAGGATTGAGATGGTGAATGGGGATGATTGTGGGTTGACAGTGCAAAGTAAGAGTGTGTGTTAGAGAAGTGAAGAAAAGAGTGCAGGCAGGGTGGAGTGGGTGGAGAACAGTGGCAGGAGTGATTTGTGATAGAAGAGTATCTGCAAGAATGAAAGGGAAAGTTTATAGGACTGTGGTGAGACCTGCAATGTTGTATGGATTAGAGACAGTGGCATTGAGTAAAAGACAGGAGGTGGAGCTGGAGGTAGCAGAGCTGAAGATGTTGAGGTTTTCGTTGGGAGTGATGAAGATGGACAGGATTAGAAATGAGTTTATTAGAGGGACATCGCATGTAGGACGTTTTGGAGACAAGGTGATGGAGGTGCGATTGAGATGGTTTGGACATGTGCAGAAGAGGGACATGTTGGTAGGAGAATGCTAAGGATGAACCCACCAGGAAGGAGAAAAATAGGAAGGCCAAGGAGGAGGTTTATGGATGTGGTGAGGGAAGACATGTAGGTAGTCGGTTTGAAAGAGGCAGATGTAGAGGACAGGGGGGTCTGGTCCTTAAAAAAAACTAGCTACCAATCATTTCATTGTCTTGTTCTTGGACCTTTTAAGTACTTATTGGTTGTGCAGCAGCACTACTTCCAGAAAACTGCCTGTCTGGTTCAGTGGACAACATTCATAGATTATCTCCTTCCTACTGTATCAAAGGCAAGATCTTATCTAACACCTAAGCATCAGTAAAATCGGTTGCTGTCTATAATGACATTTTAGTTCACTGAAAGGTCACATACCCCTTTAGATGTCCCTAATTAATGTAGACCTGTAAACTGTATGGTTTATTGTACCTGGTATAGAAATGGTGAAGTGTACATGGATCCACATAAGGAAGCTTATACAATGCCTAAGGCAAACTTTATTCGGTTACCTTTAATCCTATGCCTACTAAGGGACCTTTAAAAGAATTTGTCTCTTTAGTATCAAACCTCTAGGTGATTTGTAGGTGTTTTCTAACTATGTGATATATGATCTTGTGAAGGCTGAAGACACTGCACTAGGTCTTATATCTAATCTAATATTTCAGAGGTATCTGTGAAGTAGGAGGCCCTGAGTGCTAAATGTTTACGTGACCCTCCCATAAATAATATATTAATGACCTAAAGGAGTGTGTGAGTGTTTTAAGAACACTGCTCAAGTTAACAGTGATTAGTAGTGTGGTGTGAGGCATTTCTGTGTGTTTGTAAGGATGTTCTGGTGGCTCCTTGGTCCTGAGACAGTGCTATTGATATAAAAACTGTGGTAGATTAACAGGTTTGAAAGCTTAACTGAAAGAAAGAAAGACAGAAAGACAGAAAAAAGAAAGAAAGAAAGATTGTGTAGCTGTATATATAGATACCAGACATGGCCAGCTTTTACCTTGTCACTCTGTGCAGAAGGAATATCGTCCTCTTGCTCTCAATAGTGATGTCTCGACTCAGTTTCACCAGACGCTCATATTTGTCATGCTTGGTGTCAAGTTCTTGTTGAAACACTGAGGTCAAAAAAAAAAATCAACAAACACCACAATTTTATTTATCTGAAATCATTTACAATCAGAAACGCAGCTCATTTTTTTTACTCATCTTGCTCAAAGTCAAATGATAATGTGATTTTAAACAAACATTTCAGAACCCAATGGTTTGAAATTTAGAGTTAAATTTATTTTAGATTTAGAATTGTTTTTAGCAAGACTGATTTCACTTCTTATACAGGAGATTCTGTTCATGTCTTGAAACTGTTGGTGCTGGTGACACTTAATCTTTAAATCCAAGAACTGACAGAAACCATGATCTCACAGTTAGACATGGTTATTCAAGTATTACCTCTGAAAGCCTCAATGACAAAAGAGGATCTGTTCACACATTCCTCTGTCTTCCTTTTCCGGGTGCATCCGTCACCTGAAACAAAGCCCAATCAGTTTATTATAACATCCACAGATCAATCAGTTTATTATAACATCCACAGATCAATCAGTTTATTATAACATCCACAGATCAATCAGTTTATTATAACATCCACAGATCAATCAGTTTATTATAACATCTACAGATCAGTTTATTATAACATCCACAGATCAATCAGTTTATTATAACATCTACAGATCAGTTTATTATAACATCTACAGATCAGTTTATTATAACATCTACAGATTTAATATTCAAGTTAGTCAATAGGTGATAGAAAAATGTAAAGCCTACCTTCTCTTTTACTCATTTCTCTTGGGAGAGAGAAGGTTGCAAATGAAAGTGTGTGTCAGATGGCACACAGCCGTTAATTTGTTATTGAAGCTGGTGTGTAACTGTAAGCTGGAACTGTGCGTAGCAGGTGATAAAAAACAGACAGACGTCATTAATGTCAGGGTTCATTATGATAAATTAACAGCTCGTGCAGTACAGAATAATTTACAGTTTAGTCTTAACGCGCGTTTATATATACAAAGAAACCCATTATGTTCGCATCCCAGTGTGGTGTGTACCGTGTCTAACCTGTACATGTTACTGCACGCAATGGAGTGTGTACCGTGTCTAACCTGTACGCGTTACTGCACGCAGTGGAGTGTGTACCGTGTCTAACAGACTGTAGCAGTTACTACACGGGTGAGAAGGTGAACATCAACGCGGAACTCTAGCAGAGCGAAATACAGCAGCGTGTACAGAGAAACGCACGTACGAGCGCTCCGGAAGTAATGGCCCGGAAAAACGAAAACAAATCTTTCAAAATAAAAGTCACAAGAAACAAGGCGCATTAAAAGAATAAAAGTATTTAAATATAATTAAAGGTGCTCCTGAAAGTATGCATTTCACACCAAGGCCTTTAGTGGTATCCGACCTGAATTAATCCACCTCTTAATACCATCAGAGACCCTCAAGAGCATCCTGTGCAGCTGCATCAATGCCTGGTTTGTAAACTGCACCGTCTCGGATGGCAAGACCCAACAAAGGATAGTGAGGACAGCTGAGATCATCAGAGTCTCTCTCCTCTCTATCAAGAACATTTACACCACACACTGCATCCGATTGTGGACGACCCCACACACCTGTCACACACACTTTTCACCCTGCTGCCATCAGGAAAGCATTCGGGCTGCCACAGCCAGACTGCGTAACAGTTTCTTCCCTCAAGCCATCAGGCTTCTCAACACAGAACTGAACTAAAACTGAAACGCACACACACACTCACTCAACTGTGTGTACTGAACTGCTACAAACTGAACTCAAACTCAAACACACACTCATACTCATTTCACACATTCATGTCTTAATTGTACATTCATTGACTGCTGCTATTGCTGTTTTGCACAACCTATATTTACATTTTGTGTTTATTTTATTTTTACAATCCTGTATCCAGTTCTGTCTTGCACACTGCACTGAAAATAACAAATTAGGTATCCTGGTGGTGCTATTTCGTGTTTTGTGTATTTGTCCTACACTGTCTTGTCTTGCACTATTTGCACCAGGTTGTACATGATGCACTTTATGTGGCGAGAACACTTACTAATCCTTAGCTCTATGTTTTTCTTTTATGTAGCTTTATGTTGTTTATGTATCCCCAGGGTCCTGGAGGAACGTTGTCTCATTTCACTATGTACTGTCTCAGCTATATATGGTTGAAATGACAATAAAAGGTTCTTGGCTTGACTTAATGACACCACAGCTAAAAAAACCCATCCATATTACAGAGAAACACAGTGTAACAGATATAATCATACAGGTATCTCTTGCACTAATAAAATTAATGCCATTACCAGAGGTGGCAAAAGTACACAGATCCTTTACTTAAGTAGAAGTACAGATACTCATGTTTTAAAATACTCAAGTAAAAGTTGAAGTACTGATTATACTTTTTTACTTAAGTAAAAGTAAAGAAGTCTTGGCTCTGACATGTACTTAAGTAAAAGTAGTTATTACTTCTACCTGTTTTAGCTGTTAACTGGACCTCATCATATTAATATTTGATAGATAGATAGATAGATAGATAGATAGATAGACAGACAGACAGACAGACAGACAGACAGACAGATAGATAGATAGATAGATAGATAGATAGATAGATAGATAGATAGATAGATAGATAGATAGAACTTTATTGTCATTGCATTGTACAGGTACACAGCAACGAAATGCAGTTTGGCATCTACCAGAAGTGCAAAAAGTACAGATAAATATGTATCATATTTACAGCATGTGATATATATGTAAGCATATGTACAGTGATTAAATATAAAGGCTATAACAGGCTATAATATATATATATATATATATATATATATATATATATATATATATATATATATATAATCATAGACATTTTACAGATTTGAATGATGTATTGTTTTTATCTGTACGATCAATAAAGACAGTAATTTAAGTTCGTTTCGCCATTATGAGGGAAAAACCCACAAAACGCCACCTAGAGGGTTAATTGTGTAAAACATGGCGGATTTGGTGTTTGATTTGAGACTTGGCACATAAAAAAAAAAAAGTTTACTGATTAAAATTATTTTTCGGTGGAGTTTATTTATTTATTTTATATCTAAGTAAAGAAGGGACGTCGTGGATAAATGTATGTTTTGCTGGAGGTTTTAATTTCGCCTCTAAATAGTTCTTTATTTATGTATTTACATTTTTTTTATAAAAATGGTAAAAACAGAAATGCGTGCTGAATTGATAGCGCGTTAATAACATCTAGTGCCGTTTAAAATAATTTGAATTTTGACAGCCAAATATATATATATATATATATATATATATATATATATATATATATATATATATATATATATATATATATATTAGGGATGCCACAATTCTCAATATGATATTGAACCGTTCGGTACGACATCCACGGTTCGGTACGCGTTTGTGAATTGCGTTTTTTTCGGTTTTACGTTTAAATAATTTATGTGCTTTTTATTTCTCTCCGAATTGACTGTTTGTGTGTGCCTGTAAGTCTACGAGCTGAGATGAGGAAACTCCTCCCCGCGAGTAAATGTTCAATCACTATGCTCTAAAGTTAGGGGGCGCTGAACCATCATTCCACACTTTAACCTCTATGAAAAGACATGCAACAGTATTGTGTACAAATTGGCTCAAGCACAGAGCCTTGCTCTGACCACAGATGGTTGGACCTCGCGGGCAACTGTGAGTTACCTCACTGTAACTGTTCACTACATGTCGGATTGGGAAATGACTCCAAACCCGTCCCCTGTATGAAAGTCATTCAAGCGCTCATTTGGCAAAAGAGTTGACAAACGCAGTGAATACATGGAAGTTGAGGAGGCCAAATATGTTTAGGAATTGATGTGTTCCCCAGTTTGTACATGGGCTACCAGCAGCTGTGAGATGTCAGTGTTAATTTTAAAATAAAAAATTTTTAGATTATACAAAACACTAGGAACCAGTGGACTTTTCTTTGCTTTTAAGTAAAATAAAGTAGTATTGCAATAAATCGTTTTTATTTGTTTCTTCTTAACCTCTTACTGTTCCTATTGCCTAAGCATAGAATAACAAAAAACACTTTTATGTGTTAAGCCATCAGAACCGAACCAAACCGAAAACCGTGGTTGAAAAACCGAGGTATGTATTGAACCGTGGGCAACTGTATTGTTGCATCCCTAATATATATATATATATATATATATATATATATATATATATATATATATATATATAATACAAAACTAATTAAAAATGTTGTTACCTAATGAATGTATCCAGGCTAAATATCCACATATAGAACACAAGCAGAGAAAAGATGATGATCATCATGAATGTGTCTGTTCTCAGTCATGTTTACATCACTGACTCCCTCTGTCTCATCCACGTTAACCCCAAACTTCTCACTGCCTTCTGCCTGCTGATTCTTATCTTCGTAAAGAGTGAGAGTCAGGACCTTATACACCAGCGGATTGAAAAAGACGCGCAGTAACAGGAAATCGGTTGTTCGGCTGAAATCGGCGCGCAGTGAAAAGAAAAATTGGATATTTCACCAAATCAATGGATTAAAACTAAAGTAACGAGCCGGTTTTAAAAATGTAAGAAGTAAAAAGTATAGATATTTGTGTAAAAATGTAATGAGTAAAAGTAAAAAGTTGTCTGGAAAATAAATAGTGGAGTAAAGTACTGATACCAGAAAAATCTACTTAAGTACAGTAACGAAGTATTTGTACTCCGTTACTTCCCACCTCTGGCCATTACTAAAGAAAAAACCCAACAACAATGAAACTAAAATAAGTGCATGTTCAGTCACTCATTAGAATCACACATGAGGATAAGTTTTTTCTTGTCACCATAGCCTTAAAACCTTTTATAAACATTCCCCCCCTATAAGAATAAACAAACTATTACTATTGTTATTATTATTAAAATGGTGCATAATAATTTCTATCTTAATTGACAGATATTTTATAATTGCCTGTATTTTTTTTTTTTAAGTTTGAGAACCATGACGTGTGTAAAATCCTAGATAACATATTCATCAATAGGGATTATGCTTCATGTCAGCCACAAAACTTTAAAAATTGTTATATTCTCTTCATAACATGGTCCTATTCCCTTCTGCTCCTGTTGTGGACTTTCACAACCGAAAAATAGAATTCAGTGGATGGATGTGAACAAGAATGATTGTTTCAAATACAACTGAAAACATTCAGATTAAAGATAGTTTTACAGTCTAAAGCAATCTCAGATCATTGTCTCAACTCATTTAAATGTCTTAGTCATAATATATGCACCACACCACAATAGGGCTATATATTAGCTGGGACCCATGCCACCGACAAATGCATGTGCAGACACAGATACTCTGCTTTAGGTCACTAAATACATCAAAATGCTAATTATAGCCACACTGATGGATCTGCTTTCAGAATAACAGTTGCCAATTTAACTATAATCTACAATTAAGACCACCGCTCACCTTAACTTTTTATATTGATCTTTTTTTTTGTTCCTCATGTGACCTTTTCTAGATTGGACTAGAAACTCCAAAGTGTAGCGATTAAAAAGTAAATTTCACATATTATCACTGGGCAATGAAACAACATATGAATTTGAATTAACAATCAAATGCATTCATTTTGTATCTCACCTTAAACAACCTGCACATAGATCTATTGGGTGATCGTGTCTTTAACTCTTTGTAATTAGAACAACATGCTGCCAGCTGCTGATTAATACAAAATCCTGCACTGTCTGCACAACTCAACTCGATTACACTGCTGAAATCTGCCTTGTAGATTACTCCCTTAAAAAACAATAATAATAATAATAATAATAAAATAACTCTTACCCTGTTATAAATAATACAAGCAACTAAATTGGAAGAATTTAAAATAGAAAGGAAGAAGAGCTTCCTGATCTATAGAAAAGCTCTTGGGACCATTAGATTAATGTAGTAGATTATGTTAAAGGAAATGTATTTATTTAACACTGCACAAACATTGCCTAGGAATAAGACCAAAACAGAATCATACACAACATCAATGTGTAGCAGAAATTATTTAATTTCATATTACTCAATAAAACATTTAAATGTCAGATGAAGAAAAATCCAGTGTATTCTATTAAAGCCAAACAATTTGGTATTTACAGTATTCCTCAAAAGTGAGTACACCCCTCACATTTCAGCAACTATTCAATTATAACTTCTCAAGGGACAATACAATAGAAATTAAAGTTGGATATATTTTAGAGAAGTCAATGTGCAGCTTGTAAAGCAGTACAGATTTACTGTTCTCTAAAAATAACTCAACATACAGCATTATTGTCTAAATAACTGCCAACAAAAGTGAGTACAGCCTAAGTGAACACGTCAAAACTGTCTAAAGTGTCAATATTCTTTTATCTAGCACTGCTTTACTACTCATGGAATTCACCAAAGCTGCTGGGATCTTCTTCCAGAGCTGCTAGGTGTTAGAAACATGGCGCTTCTCCACCTTCCGCTTGAGGATGCCCCACTGGTGCTCAATAGGATTCAGGTCTGGAAACATACTTGGCCACTTCATCAAATCTACCTTCAGCAAAGCAGTTTTACATCTTGGTAATGTGTTTGGGGTCGTTTTCATGTCAGAAAACGTCCTGCAGTGCGTATGGTCTGAGCACTGACAAGCAGACCTTCCTCTTCTACAACCTTTAAAGCAATGTTGAAAGCGTCTGTCTTCTGCACCTGATGCACAGAATGAAGACTCGACTGCTTAGATTGAACTTTGCGAGGCCTGTTCCAAGTAGAACCCATCTTGAAAAACCTCTGTATGACCCTGACCACTGTACTGTAACTCAGTTTCAGGGTGTTACTGATCTTTCTATAACCTAGATCATCTTTGTGGAGAGTAACAATTCTGATTCTGACATGAGGTGTCATGCTGAACATCCAGTGGTCAGTATGAGAGAATTGTACTCAAAGCACCAAATTTAAACTGCTCTAATACAAGATACACAAATTTTAAACAAAAAAAAAAAGACTTTACAATACTTCAACTTGATTGTCAAATGTTTAATTGCCCTATATGGTTTGTCAAGGCATTTTACATCAGTTATTTTTCTTTAATGCCACACTATTTTAATTTCTAACACAGCTAATGCACTGTTGTTTTCATATAAATGTATTTCTTATTAGCATAATAAAATAACATTTTATTATTTATGTTTTGTCATCTGCATAAAATCATTCTCCCTTTCATATTTTTGTTCCAGTTCATACATAGCCTAGTCCATATATCTTTCATGTGTAGCATGCAAGCTTTCTTGTTTCTGAGTTTTTCTGAGCTTTTCTTATGAGTTTGCATGTTTCCAGATTTTCCAGATCCAGGTTTTCAAGATTCTTCATTTGCCCTTTTACGTGACTGGCCACTCCTAGAAAAAAGTAATGATATATAATTTGACATCACTGTTATACGAAACATATTTTGTAATTTACACATAAAAATATTTATGCAGTGGAAGTATTTTGATATAATTGCTATTTTCTATGTTGTTCATTAGGCAGAATAAAAACTTAATAGGACACAGCACACATTAAATAGAAGTCTGAATATGTGGTGATTATTTAATTTAAGATATTAAAGTATTTCAAAAACTATAAAAGACGACTTAATCAAGTATCTTATTTATCACTGTAACAGGGTGACTGCAATCCTCAAATGAAATTTTGTAAGCTACGATACATTTATTCTTATTCTGTTTTACTTTTACTGTAAATTAGTAAAGACAACAAATACAAATTTATTTAAAGAAGAAACTCACATGTATATATGTATTACTGTATGTACATAACTGCCGCTCTACATCCAACAGGGACAGTGTTTACACAATTACTGTACATACCTTCTTGTGTGTGTGTATGTGTGCGTGCGTGCACATGCATGTACTTAGATCGTAACACAGTGTCACACACTGACTGACATTTTGCTATAAACTACCCTTGCTATAAATGTTGCTCTTGCTTCTGCCATCTGCAGAATCTTCTGAAACAGCACACAGGAGACATCCACCATCCAGTAGGCCTACATTTGCTATAAATCTGTATTATAAATCTCTATATCTGTACCTAGGAACTACAACCCTGATTCCAAAAAAGTTGGGACACTGTGCAAACTGTGAATAAAAACAGAATGCAATGATCTGGAAGTTTTACATTTCAATATTTTATTCAGAATACAACATAGATGACATCAAATGTTTAAACTAAAAAAAGTATAAGTTTAAGGGGAAAATAAATTGATTTAAAATTCATGGCATCAACACATCTCAAAAAAGTTGGGACAAGGCAATGTTTACCACTGTGTACTTAACAGTCTGCAAATGTCTGGGGACTGAGAAGACAAGTTGCTCAAGTTTAGGAATAGGAATGTTGTCCCATTCTTGTCTAATACAGGCTTTTAGTTGCTCAACTGTCTTTGGTCTTCTTTGTCGCATTTTCTTCTTTATGATGCGGCAAATGTTTTCTATGGGTGAAAGATCTGGACTGCAGGCTGGCCATTTCAGTACCCGGATCCTTCTTCTATGCAGCCATGATGTTGTAATTGATGCAGTATGTGGTCTGGCATTGTCATGTTGGAAAATGCAAGGTCTCCCCTGAAAGAGACAACGTCTGGATGGGAGCATATGTTGTTCTAGAACTTGGATATACCTTTCAGCATTGATGGTGCCTTTCCAGATGTGTAAGCTGCCCATGCCACACGCACTCATGCAACCCCATACCATCAGAGATGCAGGCTTCTGAACTGAGCGATGATAACAACTTGGGTTGTCCTTCTCCTCTTTAGTCCGGATGACATGGCGTCCCAGTTTTCCAAAAAGAACTTTCAATTTTGATTCGTCTGACCACAGAACAGTTTTCCACTTTGCCACAGTCCATTTTAAATGAGCCTTGGCCAGAGAAAACGCCTGCGCTTCTGAATCATGTTTAGATATGGCTTCTATTTTGACCTATAGAGTTTTAGCCGGCAATGGCGAATGGCACAGTAACATTGGACACCGACAATGTTTTCTGGAAGTATTCCTGAGCCCATGTTGTGATTTCCATTACAGTAGCATTCCTGTATGTGATGCAGTGCCGTCTAAGGGCCCGAAGATCAGGGGCATCCAGTATGGTTTTCCGGCCTTGACCCTTACGCACAGAGATTGTTCCAGATTCTCTGAATCTTTGGATGATATTATGCACTGTAGATGATGATAACTTAAAACTCTTTGCAATTTTTTCTCTGAGAAACTCCTTTCTGATATTGATCCACTATGTTTCGCCGCAGCATTGGGAAAATTGGTGATCCTCTGCCCATCTTGACTTCTGAGAGACACTGCCACTCTGAGAGGCTCTTTTTATACCAATCACGTTGCCAATTGACCCAATAAGTTGTTTTCCTTATACCTACATTTAAGTTTTCCAGCCTCTTATTGCTACCTGTCCCAACATTTTTGGAATGTGTAGATCTCATGAAATCCAAAATAAGCCAATATTTGGCATGTCTCACACTTGAACTGTTTGGCAACACTTGAACTGTTATCTATGTTCTATTGTGAATAAAATATAAGTTTATAAGATTTGTAAATTATTGCATTCCTTTTTTAGTCACAATTTGTACAGTGTCCCAACTGGAAATGCGTTTGTAATATACTAATAGTTAGTTAATAAAAAAAGCTAATAACTTTCTTAGCTAATAAGTTTGGTATGGTAAACCCCTGTAATGTCTCAGGCCTGCAGTGTGACTCCATATCTGGTGTGTGCATATGAGTTCATTTTAAAACCAAATGAACTAAAATCAATCAATAAATTTTTCAAATAGGTGCCAGGTCTATTGTAAGCTGAATCATGTTTGACTAATCGTATTTAATTCAGATAGTTTCAGATTACTATTATCTATTACCTGGGAAAACCATTTAGCGAAAGCTCCATTTGCAGTTTCTGGTCTTGAGCTGCATAACATAGCAGATCAGACTCCAAAACAGGAGGGTGAATTTGGGGAATAAATCTAGAAAACAGTTCAGGGGCAAGCTTAGCCCAGTCTGAAGGAAAAGAAAAGAATTACAATTACTGACCATCCTTCAACCTTTAAACATATACACCTATATTGTCAAAATGTATATTATAGTTCTATGTTCAAGTTTTGCACGTTGCAATTTGCATGTTATAGCAAGTTCAATTAACTACAAAAGTGAGAAAAATAGAAAGATGCAATTGTAAAATGCAAATTTTTGCTAATACAAATTTGATATTTAATGAGAATTTGGAGATATGCTTACACTAGTCTGTATATAATAAAGATGAAAGTTTCAGAATTGTTAAGTTTAACCAAAAGGCTTAAAGTTGCAAACACCACTTTAGAAGCACTTCCATAACATCAGTTTGCTCATCAATTTACATTGAAACTACAGCTGGAACCTTACATGTTTTCACCTAAGACCAAGAAACAAACTCTTGCCATGCACACCACAGATGGGACTAGAATTAGGGACTTGGGTTTGAATCACACTTGTATTACACATGATTCAATCTTGTAAAGTTTAGAAGCTGATTGATATCATACAAAAAGGAGAATACAAATTGGAGGTTCACATTTTTTTCTGGTTTGACCATCATTGTAATACCATAAAACAAAATAAGAGATTTTTTTTTTTTCATATTGCTCCTCAAAGTGAAATCAATCATGGTGCTAAGTACGCTGCCCAGAGTGTCTTTCTCCATGCATGTCCACTTTTAACTGCAAACAAAACAACTGATTTAGTGTAGTCTAGTTTTGGTAACAGCAAATTCAAAAAGCACCAAATTCCTTTGTATTCACAAAGGTGGTCAGTGGTCAGCAGAATCTCTACTTTCTGAGAAGAAAGCTAATCTTTCACCACCCTTATCCCATGGCAAGGTTCTGCAGCAGCCCATAAAAACAGCTGAAAAGAATATTTGTGTCTCATCCCTCCTTCACTGGCATTTACACCAAACAGCAAAAGGTATCTAATAGTTAACCCTGTGTTTTTGGCAGCAGCAGTAAATTATCCTGCAAAGCAGCAACCAATTCTCCAATCCAGTATGAAAACCTCTCTCTAAATTAGAATCTTATTTTAACTTTTTTTTTTTGGCTACACAAGTCTGGTCAATAAGGTGCTGAGTCAAACAAAATCTCCAGCTCCAAGTTGTTCTCAGTCTAAGCCTGATTCAACTCTTCAGTTATCAGTTGGGTTAAGTAGTACAGACATTGGACAAATTTGTTGGTACCCCTAAAGGAAGATCCCACAAACTTGTAAAAGACTAAATTAATTGGTGTTTTCACATCCATCATTGCTAATTTTATATAAATAAAAATCTGACTTTTATTCTGTTATAATGTGTTAATTAATGAAATAAATTAAAACAGCATGGACAAACAAAATGGAACTCTTAACATTAACAAATTTTGTTGCACAAACTTTAAGACAATCACTTCAAAGTGACTTCTGTTGCTCTGAATAAGACTTCTCACATTATTTATATTTCATATTTGCTTATGCCAACATATTTGTCCATATCTGTATTTATTCTGGATTGCATTGTAAAAGATGCACACAAACTAAACTACTACCTGAAAAATATAAAAACTAAATAAAAAAAAAAAATCTCAAACATTTTCACCTGGTTGCAGAGCATAAAGGCCTTTTACCACACTTGCCATGGTTGATGGATTAACTTGAAATGGCATGGCATCAGCTTTCTTAAGATGAGCTAATGGAAGTTTTAATACAAAAAACAAAGACCAAACATTACTGACATACATGCTGGAATTCTACACATGTGTAAAACTAACTTGAATTAAATTTGGCAAATTGGGGTGGGGGGAAACATAACATGCAATTAGGTCAACTGTGAGTTAGAGCAAAGAAAAAAACATCATTGGCCAACCAGAAATAAAATGAAAGAACTTCTAAGTGAATACGTAAGTCTGTACCCAGGATGGATTCTGCATTATCACAGGTTTAGTTTGACACAGATGGTTTCAGACAGATTAATATCCCAATTTTAAATTTGTAAAAAATTGTGTAATTATCAACATTATGCGGAACAACATTTATTGCTGGTGTATGGCACAATTTTATGCAGGAGACCAGTAAACCAATTGCTTTAAGACTACATGGAATATCCTTGAAATGCAGAAATGTTTAGCAAAGGGTCTATAGTCAACATTTTAGGGACTTAAATATCTATCCACAATAATTTGTGTTGTGCATTCTGAAATGTTTTCATGCTCACCACGTTTGTAGTGGGGTTTTTTTTTA
The DNA here is from genome assembly GCF_014805685.1 of Silurus meridionalis. NCBI lineage: Eukaryota > Metazoa > Chordata > Actinopteri > Siluriformes > Siluridae > Silurus > Silurus meridionalis. The sequence goes on along the minus strand of NC_060885.1, from coordinate 25,930,416 downwards.
GCTACTAAAACCAGATCTAATTATTTCCCATTTATCTCTATCATGAACAATGTGTTCAAGTCTGCTGGCCCTCTGCTCACAGGATGTTTTTTGCACCAGTCTCAGTAAACTTGAGAGAATGCTGTGTGTTAAAATCCCAGGAGATCAGCAATTTCTGAAATGCTCAAACCAGCCCATCTGGTACCAACAGCCATGATTAAAGTCACAGAGACTTTTCCCCATTATTATGTCTGATGTTAACACTGACATGCACTGCCTTATAAACAAGTATAACACAGTAACATCTGCATACAACGAGACAGCGAAAACTTGATTTTGTAGTCAGTGTTGTGTTGCATTATGATGTATGTTTTGGATCGTTGTCCTCTTGAACAATGAAAACGGCTTTTGATGAAAACACGGTTTTAGATGCTTTTAAGCTCTAGACTTGTAAATGTTGCATTGTGCACTGGAAAAATAAGAAAAATTTGTTTTTTACCCCCATATGTGTATAAATTCACTTACATATTAGAATACTAATATGCTTCTCGGCAACATGAGCTGAGAAAAGGTCCATGAGGTCATCCTTCAACTTTCTATTCAGCTTAGTTTCAACATAGAATTTGTTCTTTAAAAAAAAAACAAAGCAAATAAATGAATACATTCAACTGGGTTCAATCAAAAGCAGTATTATAGACAAATAAGTAAATTATGTTGAGCTGTAATAATAATCTTTTAATACAAACCAAATAAAATAATAAATTACCATATAAATGAACACGGGAATGATGCACTGAATTGCAGCCATGTATTGAGTGAAAGCAAGATTGAAGTTTTCAACAAAACTTTCAGGTCTGCTGTCCTTTAAAAATAAAAGGAGAAAATTAAGATTTATTACTAATTAATGACCAAAATAACCAGCAGCAAGGATATTTAAGTGAATACACACTACACGTACTTGTAACTTTAAGCACACTTGCTGTAAGTAAGACGTTATCTTCAATATCAGGTCACTGTAGAGATGTTCTGAGTATTGCTGACATACACACTTATAAACAAGACTGAACAAGAAGAAATTTGGTTACATGCAATCAAACATTTGCAACAAAAATAATGACTTGCAGAAAATGTCAGCAGATGGACAACGCTAGAAACAAATCCACACACACATAAACCAGCCAAATACAAATGATTTGAATGCAGTTAAATTACCAGGATGCAAATAAGATACACAAACATAATAAACACTCTACTCAAGATAAAAAGAAATTGCAAAATCACCCAAACAATCAAAATCAATTTTAGGAAACACCAGTGGATTACTGATGGTATTACTGAATGATTACAGCAATCACAGGGTACAATGCACCTTATTTATTTGCACACTAAATTACACTTAAAGTGCATTTATCTTAACCAATTCACCTTTTGCTATGTTTTGGAAAAGCAGGAAGAAATTCTATCACCCAGAGTAACTGACAGATAGAAATAGAAATATTTATTTACCTGTTCAACTTATTCAAATTATTAAGAAAGCAGCATGCTGTTGCTCTCAAACTATTTTTAATCTTTTTATAAATTGCAGATTTCATTCTGAAGTCAAGATAAAGTTTTATAGTTGAGGATAATTCTACAGAATTACAATGCAAATGTTAATGTTGTGAATAGAGCACTGTGATTGTAGTGTTAAATAAATAAAACAATAAATTACCAACCTGTAAATCTGTTCATAGGAAATAGAAGTGTATTCCATTGGACTTTGGGTCAGCAGCTGTTCAACTGCTTTTTCCAACCTGGGCCAGTAGGTTTTCTTGTAGACATCTGCTGTCATGGCATTCATCGCTTAAAAGAACACATAGTTCACAGGATTAGTTAATTTTGTAAAAACATGGCTGTACCGTAATTACCTAAAGTCTTTACTTAGACATAAATGAGTTCTTCATTTTCCATATACCATTCCATTCCATGCACTAATTTTTGCATCTTTGCTTATTTAACATGCCGATTGAGTTTGATCATATTGTTCACAAATCAGCCCCTTTAAGTCACACTAGTGAATTGTTTGACAACAAACTGGTGTCCCTGAATGAAACTTATAATTGAATGAATCATTCTAGTTCACTTCCATGTACTGAGTGAAACTTTTCTTTCACTTAATTCCTGCTTGTGAAAATTATGTAACTGCTTATAATCATTCTGACATGTCACTGGGACAGTATTAAAGTATTTCAACAGACTTTAGAATAAATGGAATTGTGAATACAGATTTAAGAAGAATATTGGTTAAAAAGATGACGACCAATAATGGGAGAAGCCGAAAGAAGAAGAAGAAGATTGTAGTCTAACTTTTCTGATCTGTTTTTCACTCCTGCTACAAATTCCATTTCTCTCTCTTATAGAAGGTGTATAAGACAAAGCCTCACACACTGGAGGACATGAAGGCACAGATTCAGCAGGTTCTCAGCAATATCGCAAACAACCTCCTTCAGAAGCCTTCAGTGCATTCCATTCCCGGCCGTTTGAGGAAACTGGGTGAAACTGGTTGATGGTGCGTTCGTAAAATGTAAAGATTTGCTTTCATTTTCCTATGTAATAAAGTACATGCACAATTTGTTTTAATGAATTTGTATTAGAAATATGAGCTTTATTACCATTTTAATTTATTTAATATTTAAACTTTATTACCATTTATTTTTAATGCCTAGTTATTTTCACACACTGCTTAGGAGTTCTGCTCTGTGCATTAAACGTAGAACATTCAGCTTGGCTGCCTAAAGTGGATTCAATACACACCAACACACCGCACAGCTGGAACACACCTGGATTCACTATGAGCTGCAGTTGAATTCAGATATATTTCCAGGGTTTTCACAGAAAGCGTCATCGCGCGTCTGCAGAACCTGTTTACCTCCGTCCTACTACTGTCCTGTGAAACCTGCTGCAACACCTCACATCCTGAACCAGATTACACAGTAAAAGTCACAGAAGTCAATTTACTTCAGCATGTTTATTACACTTTCTACATTCAGATCAACAAAACGATATAAACAGAACAAAAACACAAGAAGTCACTCCATTTATAAATACGTTTTTTTTTTTTTTTATCTGGTCAAAATGAATGTAGACAAAATTATAAAATTATTTTGAAAAATATATTTAAAATTATAATAAGACTCAAATGTTTACAAATGATTAATCGATGAATGCACAGAATGGTCTTAAAACGGTATTAAAATATTAGGCAAAAGACAAGTCTATGAACATGAACAATGATAATGGAGTTGATTAGGGTTAAATTAGGGACTTGGGAGTTGTTAATAGGACTTTGCAAGAAGCTACACTTTTCCCTTTACTCTTGAGTGCATTCAGCTTCAGAACTCGCACTGGTCTCTTCTGTTAAACAGACTTGGTCTTAATCAGACACTGATCACACAGCCATACTTCTCACTATACAGTTCATCTGCAAACTCAGCTACAGGGTGCAGGGATTTATTTATAGCTGCTTGCATTTCACTGTCCTGCCAGACGACACTGATGCTGGAATTTTTGGTCAGAAGACCGAACATGAGCAGTGGTCTTCTGCTACTAAGTGACTCTCTCGATCATGGCCTGACATAATCCCAACCTAATGACTGCAAACCCTCCTGCCTCCTACTTCTGCAGTATGAAAAGATAAACATTAGGTTTTTGCAAATGCCCACTGCTTTTTGCAGAATGATCATTTAATTAAGTGTAAAATAGTTAATCATTGGTGTGTTCAGTGATTTTATTAGATAGTTTATTTCTAAACTTTTAAACAGAAATAAACTGTTATTTTTAAATTATAATATAAAACTATATTTGTAAGCATACATTTTAAACAAAACATGAACATAACATAAATTACACTATATCAGGAAAACAACAAATGACCAGTAGCTAAATTAAGTCTCATTCAGGTATTCAGAGAAATTACCCTGGTAATATTAGCTGCAGTGCCTTGTTTCTTTAAACTCTTGGCCAGTATAATGTATAGTCAGGCTCAGGTATGGTTCCTCAGTTCTGTTTGACCACAAAATGGTTGTGGCAGCAAAATATTTGTGCCCCAAAGTTCTCTATTTCTAGTCTGCATATTGCATACAGCTGAGGCAAAGCAACGTTCAAAAAAAGGGTAAAAAAGACTTATTTAGCACATATCCCTGATTATATGAAATTATCCATTATTTCTACACCTTCACAAACCACATACTCACTGTAGCTGTCTGTGTCTATGTAGGCCAGGATAAAGCTTTTTGTGCTTTAACATTTTTGATATCGCATTTTATGTTGAATTATCTGGTGGATGATGGGGTTTGTTGTGTTAATCCGAAGGTTGGCGAGGTTTGTTGTGTATTATTTACATTAAGTATTATTTACTCAAAAAAACTTTACCTCGTGTCTTTTTACATGGATTTGCTGCTTCCTGTGTCCCCATATCACTTCCTGTGTGCATAATCTTACCATGTTGTTTAATTCCTGAAGTCTTGGGCAGACTTTCTTTCTGCTAATTAAATGTACTGATTTAATTAAATTTAAGTATGTCTATGCTATTTCATTTCAAAATAAAATTTGAAATGTAGCTAGTGGGTGCAAGATTTATACAGGTCACTAAAAGTTTAAACAATGGAATTTACATTAAAAGTTTAGGCAGGTGTGAAAAATGCTGTAAAGTAAGAATTCTTTTAAAAATAGAAGTGTTGATAGTTTATCAATTAAAAATGGAAAGTAAATTAACATAAGAGGAATCCAAAACAAACCATTATTTGGTGTGACCACACTTTACCTTTTTTGAAAAACAGCATCAATTGGAAAACTAACTACAGACCTTCTGTATTCTCCTCAAATCCTTTTCTGTCTGCAGCAGAATAAATTAGGGTAATCAGATGCCTACCAGATTGTACTTCATGATAGATAAATCTGCCTGTATATCTCAGCATTAAGAACACCATAAATCCTGGCCAAAATCCCTAACTGTTGCCCACAGATACTCATTGTTGTACTGCTCTTCAGCAAACAAATTAACTCTTGCTATAGCCAACTATTTTAGATTTTGGCTCATTAGTCCACCTGCTGCCTTTTTCCTGCTCCCAATTTTTATGTTTTTGTGCAGAGGTCAGTCACTTAGCCATTACTTCCACATTACAGTTTTGTTTTTCTTGCCTGCAATTCTTCCATAAAGACCACTTCTGACCATACTTCTCCAAACAGTTTCACTTCTCTTTTTTGTGTTTCTTCAAATTAGCTTAAATAGCTACGTTGAAACCTCAGTCTACTTTGAGAATTTTGCCTGCTAAAGACCTTGCTGATGCAGTAGAACTACCTCGTGTCTTGTTGCTGTGCTCAGTCTGGCAAACCCCATGTGCCCTGCATGGGCAACCAAAATGGGGCCCAGAGAAATTTGTCCATCGGCTCCACATGGGCCCCATGTGTGTTAGCCCAGAAGAGTGACTGATGGGTCCATGGTGGGCTCTAAGTGGGGCCTGTATAGGTGCTCTTCTCCCAAATAGGTGTTAAAAATGGGGCCAAAGTGGGCTACATGTGGGCCCCTTATGGGCCCCACAGGACTTAATCATGGGTCAACCCACAAATGGCCCCTTTATTGGGTTGTTATTGGACCACAGTGGGTGAGAATTGGGTCCCATTTATTAATTTTATCATTGATTTCTGTGGGTGAACTTAATGTGTACTTAATCTTACTATGGAAAATCCACTGTCAAAACATTTCAAACCTCAGTTATAATGTAAAACTGTGCCTGATCAAACAAAGAACTAATATTAGTTGATTTTATGTGCTGCTATATGTTTAAAATTACATGGTTGAGTTTTTGAACTGTGAAAAAGAAATGACTTCAACTCAGAATGTGTAAATCACATTAAATTTAAATTAATTCAAGTAAACAGGAATAACAGAATTACAAAAGTAGAATAGTTCACTGGTGGGTCTATGCAGATTCCTCGGCTGCACACCTACAAAACAGTAAAGAAAGAGGAAACAGAAAAGGCAATTTAGTACATTTTAAAATACTACCATTCACAGCAGCATCTATAAAAAACATGCATCAATATAATTGACATATCCCAGAATCTCATCAGTGAATTGTTCCCACCTCTGCCTCGCACAGTAATAACGTATGCCGGGGACCAGTCATGGAATGCAAAACCTATGAATGTAACAATTAAAATATCAACCTTGCGTCTGAACTTGACTCTTAAACGAATATTTGGCTATTGCCAAAAGCCAGTGATTGAACAATGATTCTGATCAGCTGAAAGATGTAAGTCACACCTAGGATCACGGTGGAACATTTATTTTGTGGTCTGTGCTATTTGCAGTGCAAATTAATTGGTTGTGTTGTGAGGATTTGTAGGACGTTTCTGTATTTAGTTGCGTTGTGAGGATTTGTAGCACGTGTTGTTTAACTGATGTTTTCTTGATTTGCTGGTGTTTTTTTCTATTTGCATGTGTTTTCTTCAGTTGCAGCGTGTTGAGCTTTCTCAGCCACCGTATAGGATGCCTTGAGGATCAGTAATTTATAAGATATTCTTTCATCTCAGGGTGGAGTATTCCTTTATTTAAACAGAGGCAAAAACAGTGATTGGGATAAAATATTATTAATTGTGCAGCCCTAGCTATAGGTTATATGACTTACACTTCCAGCTGTACTGCCCTCCAATTATGGCCCCACTGAGCTCTCAAAGCACGGTTGCCTTCTCTGTCTCTTGCATTTGTGAACCATTTACCAAGCACAGTCTCCAGCTCTTTCTTACTGACAGTTTTCAGCAAAGGTTCTGCTTCAGGCTACCTGTTAAGCAAAATAATTAATATAAAGTAGAGCATGCTACTGTATCAACCAGGGCACAATCCATTATTTGTATACATGCAAGTTACATGAGCATAAGACTCATCAGTCAAAAAAAAAAAAGACAAAAAAATCACAAGGTTGTAAACACCTTCTAATCCACCATTTGCCCAAACTGTTAACTGATCTGAGTAAATGATGTTAAAATTACACAATACCATGCAAAAAGTTAAATGCATTAATATGGTGAATTTCACTGACTGACTTTATGAACGGCGCAAAATTACATTATCTTTAACGTAATCATAACATATCATATTTTTAGTAATGTTTAGAAATGATATAAATATGAATGGGGTTTTTTTATCACCTCTACCTATTTCACCTAAATCACATTAAAATAATCTTCAGTATTGTCACAGTTTCCTCAAGCTTTTCTCTGTGTATTGTATATACACATGTTATAAAGGCAGTGAAAGAGAAAGATTACTCCTCAGTGCTTTTACTGTTTCACCCTCCTGTTATCCTGAGAACACTATATGGAGAAAACACGGGTGAAAATGGTTTGAAAAGTCGTTATTTCCACATTTTAGTAGACAATTTCCTAGTTATTTGCTAATTGTTAAGAATGTTCAGTTTTCCACAGGTGTTTATATCTGAGGTAAACCAGTTCACTCTCCACACTTACCTTCGTTATATCATGTATGTAACTTTAATTACCACAAATCTTCCAAAAGTATACACTAAATGAAAGCAAACAGTAAAATGTGATTAATTTAAAACAAAAGATAACATTTCTTACAGTGACAGAGATGTCAAGTTATCCAGGTCAGGTCAGGTGCTCCTGTGGTAGTGAGTGATGACTGTTTCTTCAGAATCAGAAGGTGGGAGCACAGGAGCCAATAGGAGACTCTGTAAGCTGCACAAGCGATTTTATTTTATTCATTTTTAACAATAACATAACTGAAGTTATGTTATTGTTAATATATAACATTATTGTTTCGATCATATAAAACACGCAAAAAACATATAAATTGAATTTATCATCAATTGAGTAATATTGCTAAATATAGCCCAAATGCAGCCCATACAGGGCCCTCGAATAAACAAAATGGGCAACCTAACTGGGGCCCACAACCCTGACTAAGCTGGGGCCCACATTCAGCCCATCAATGTGCCCACTCTGACCCCATGTCCCTGTGATGCCCATATAACCCAGATAAAACCCATGTGGGGCCCACATGGACATGTTGGCTGGGGTGTAGGACCTAAAACTCTCTTTCACAACCTCATCTTAGTAGAAGGGTTTAGCTGTTCCTTACCCAGTCTGAAACGCTTACACAGCTGTTTCTGTTTCTATTCATGACTCTGTTTCAACCTACAGATGAAATTGATCATTTGCACCTGTTTGGTAGATTTGGAAAATCATACACCTACAAAATCCCTGACAAGTGTTCAAAGCACTTTACACACATTACAAAATGATATAAAAGACATGATCTGGCCAAATGTGATAAGAATTGGCCTATAGGATACACTGTACACTGTCTCCTCAACCATTCACAGTCAAGACATTTTTTATAACTACATATATCTGGGGAAGGAATCTATTCTACTAAAAAATGCATACCCAGAAAATAGCAGATCTTTGAATCCTTGTGTTTGTGTATATATATATATATATATATATATATATATATATATATATATATTAGGGATGCCACAATTCTCAATATGATATTGAACCGCTCGCACGACATCCACGGTTCAATACGCGTTTGTGAATTGCGTTTTTGGTTTTACGTTTAAATAATTTATGTGCTTTTTATTTCTCTCCGAATTGACTGTTTGTGTGTGCCTGTAAGTCTACGAGCTGAGATGAGGAAACTCCTCCCCGCGAGTAAATGTTCAATCACTATGCTCTAAAGTTAGGGGGCGCTGAACCATCATTCCACACTTTAACCTCTATGAAAAGACATGCAACAGTATTGTGTACAAATTGGCTCAAGCACAGAGCCTTGCTCTGACCACAGATGGTTGGACCTCGCGGGCAACTGTGAGTTACCTCACTGTAACTGTTCACTACATGTCGGATTGGGAAATGACTCCAAACCCGTCCCCTGTATGAAAGTCATACAAGCGCTCATTTGGCAAAAGAGTTGACAAACGCAGTGAATACATGGAAGTTGAGGAGGCCAAATATGTTTAGGAATTGATGTGTTCCCCAGTTTGTACATGGGCTACCAGCAGCTGTGAGATGTCAGTGTTAATTTTAAAATAAAAAATTTTTAGATTATACAAAACACTAGTAGTATTGCAATAAATCGTTTTTATTTGTTTCTTCTTAACCTCTTACTGTTCCTATTGCCTAAGCATAGAATAACAAAAAACACTTTTATGTGTTAAGCCATCAGAACTGAACCAAACCGAAAACCGTGGTTAAAAAACCGAGGTATGTATTGAACGGTGGGCTAACTGTATTGTTGCATCCCTAATATATATATAGTGTTGTGCTAGTTACAAAAAAATAGTAACTAGTCACAGTTACTCATTACTTCATTCAAAAAGTAACTCAGTTACTTTGTTGATTACTTACACCAAAAAGTAATGCGTTACTGTTAAAAGTAACTTTTTAGTTACTTTTTAAAAGAACCTTCTTTAATGTTCCCATCAATGCCCTTTTATAAGATAGATAAGATAAGATAAACCTTTATTCGTCCCACAGTGGGGAAATTTCTATGTTACAGCAGCAAGACAAAGAAATAAAGATAGATGCAAATATATATAAAAAGAAGAATATACAAAAATAAAAACAGAAATAAAATAAATAATAATAACAATAATAATAATAATAATAACAAAGAAATAAAATAAATGCAAATATCTAAAAATAATATACATATACTACAATACCAGTATATATACAGTACAATGTAATAATACAAATAGGAAAAAAAAAAAAAAGTACGCTTTTTAAGTCATGTTTTTGAGGTAGTATTGCACGTAAATTGCTGGTAATATTGCACATAATATTGTACCTGATTTGTTTAATATTTCACACAGATAAAGTTATTGCACATCTTAAAAAGTAATAGCAGTGTTGTATGTTGGTGACTGGTTTTACTGGGAACAGCTTTGGTTGTATAGTCTAATAGCAGCAGGGAGAAAAGACCTTCTGTATCGCTCCTTCAGACACTTGGGATGTATTAGTCTGTTACTAAAAGAGCTGCTCAGCGATGTAACGGTTTCATACAGGGGGTGGGAGGCGTTCTCCAGCAATGATGATAGTTTTGTTACCATCCTCCTTTCTCCCACCTCCTGTACAGTGTCCAGGGGAATCCCCAGGACAGAGCTGGCCTTCCTGATCAGCTTGTCTAGTCTCTTCCTGTCTGCAGTAGATATGCTGCCCCAGCAGACCACTCCATAGAATATGGCTGAGGCCACCACAGAGTCAAAAAAGGTCTTCAGTAGCTCTCCCTGTACTCCAAAAGACCTTAGTCTCCTCAGCAGAAAGAGTCTGCTCTGCCCTTTCTTGTAGATTGCCTCAGTGTTGTCTGTCCAGTCCAGTTTGTTGTTTAGGTGAACACCCAGGTATTTGTAAGAGTCCACTCACAATGTCCTTTCCTGAATGTTCACTGGTGATAGAATTTGTTTGTTCCTACGGAAATCCACCACCAGTTCTTTCGTTTTCCCCGCATTTATCTGGAGGCAGCTCCGTTGGCACCAGTCCACAAAGTTCTTTATAAGTCCTCTGTACTCTGTCATCATCATTCGTGATCAGACCGACGATGGCAGAGTCATCAGAGAACTTCTGTAAGTGACAGGTTTCTGAGCTGAACATGAAGTCTGCAGTGTAGATGGTGAAGAGAAACGGGCAAGAACCGTTTCATGGGCTCCAGTATTGCAGACAATCATGTCAGACTCACAGTCACGAGTCCTCACATACTGTGGTCGGTCTGTGAGATAGTCCAGTGTCCAGGCAGACAGATGATGGTCCACTCCCATGTACACCATCTTATCCCTCAGGAGCGCAGGTTGGATGGTGTTGAAAGCACTAGAGAAGTCAAAAAACATGACTCTCACAGTGCTCCCAGCCTTTTCCAGGTGTGAAATAGCCCGATTTAGGAGGAAGATGACTGCGTCTTCCACTCCAATGCCAGGTTGGTAGGCAAACTGAAGTGGATCCATTGATGGGCTCACCAGAGGTCGGAGATGAGTGAGCACTAGCCTCTCCAATGTTTTCATCAGATGCGAGGTCAGCGCTACTGGTCGATAGTCTCCGAAGTCTTTTGGGCGGCGTCTTTGGTACAGCACCACGCAGGATGTTTTCCATATCTGTGGCACCTTTCCCAGCTTCAGGCTCAGGTCAAAAATGTACAGCAGTATGCCGCACAGCTGGTCAGCACAGGTCTTAAGTAGCCTGGAGCTGATGCCGTCTGGGCCTGCAGCCTTCCTCGCTTTGATCTTCCTGAGCTCCATTCTCACCTGGGGCAGTGTGTATTGGCTGGAGTGTTGACTGGAGGGAATCGGCAGGGGGGGGAGTTAGGTGTGTTGTGTATTGTCTGTGAGCTGATAGCAGTGCAGAGAGAGGTGGGGCTGGAGCTGCTTGCTGTGGAAGCAGAGAGGGGGGATTGCAGCAGGGGGACTGGATGGGGGCAGGGAGGGTAGCTGATCAAATCTGTTAAAGAATAGATTGAGATCATTCACCCACTTCTGGTCACCCACAGCCTGAGAGCTTGGCTCCTTGTGACCAGTGATGGTTTTGAGCCCCTTCCATACACCGCTGACATTGTTCTGCTGCAGCTGATCCTCCATCTTCCTCCTGTAGCATGCTTTTCCTTCCCTGATCTTCTTCCTCAGTTCTCTCTGGACAGTTTTCAGCTCTTCCTTGTTTCCTGATTTAAACACCCTCTTCTTCTCTTTAAGGAGAGTCTTTATATCAGGGTTTATCCATGGTTTGTTGTTGGGAAAACACCGTACAGTCCTGGTGGGTACAGTATTCTCCACACAGAAGTTAATGTAGTCCGTAATACAATCTGTTAGACTGTCAATATCCTCCCATGTGGACTGCACAATTCCTCCCACATAGTTGTTTCAAAACAGTCTTTCAGAGCCTCATCGGTCTCATCAGACCATGTCGTCACTGTGCGGGAGGTAGCTGGTTGCCTGCATACAAGGGGTTTGTACACAGGTAGGAGATGAACCAGGTTGTGATCCGATCTTCCCAAGGGGGGGAGAGGTGATGAAGCATAGGCCTCCTTTGAGTTTGCATAAAATAAGTCCAGTGTTTTATTGTCTCTGGTGTGGCATGAAACATACTGGGTGAATGTGGGCAGAGTGGAGGATGGAGGGCATGATTAAAATCTCCAGAGATAATGAGAAGGGCATTTGGGCTCTGTGTTAACAGTCTGTTAACAACAGAATGCAGGACATCGCATGCCGATTCACCGTCAGCAGAGGGGAATATACGCAGCTATCGCGATAACATGCGAGAATTCCTCGGCAGATAGTACGGCCTCATGCTAGCGGCTAACAGCTCAATGTCCTTACAGCAGATCTGTTCTTTAATAGTGATGTGTCCAGATTTACACCATCTATTATTCACAAACACTGCCAGTCCTCCTCCCTTTCTCTTACCGCTCTCCATCGCTCTGTCCGCGCAGTAAATCAAATCCATCCAGAGCCACGGTCGTGTCCGGTGTTAGCTTGGTTAGCCATGACTCCGTGAACAGCATGATGCTACACTCCCGGAATTCTCTGATGCCGGGTAAGAGCCGCTAGCTCGTCCATCTTGTTGGGTAAAGATCTTACATTTCCCATAACGATGGACGGAGAGTTGGTCTGTAACGCCTCCTTTATTCCGACACAGCTCCAGCACGGTTCCCCGTCTTCTCCTTCTTAGCTAGCGGGGAATATCCGGTTTTTCTCCTAGTAGCATCGGCATGTTGCGGAATGCTAACAGCTGATCACTGGTGTAAACAATAGGACCGTGGCTATGAACAGAGTTTCCAGACGCGACTGTGAACAAAGTCCAAAGAAGCAGGAAAAGTAGAGCAAACTCGGTGGCTTTGTTTATGTCCATTGTGCAGTTTCCAAATTTACGCGCATACACTTAAAAAGAAAAAAAACACAAAGTGCCGGAACACTATAAAATAAATAAAAAAAAGCACAAACTTTACGGGAGCTGCTGCAACAGGCTGCCACTTGGGCGGCGCCTAAGATGTGGCCTTATGCGTTATGTCCTATACAAACACAAAACTGACTTAAACACAAAGTAATTTTTAAACACTATTTTATTAAAGTCAGACCAGCACAAACTAAATATATCACAAAGATTTCTGAAATAAATAACAAAACAAGCTGAATAATATATTCACTAGGGATGAGCGAGTACAGCATTATCTGTATCCAGAGGTGGGAAGTAACGGAGTACAAATACTTCGTTACTGTACTTAAGTAGATTTTTCTGGTATCAGTACTTTACTCCACTATTTATTTTCCAGACAACTTTTTACTTTTACTCATTACATTTTTACACAAATATCTATACTTTTTACTTCTTACATTTTTAAAACCGGCTCGTTACTTTAGTTTTAATCCATTGATTTGGTGAAATATCCAATTTTTCTTTTCACTGCGCGCCGATTTCAGCCGAACAACCGATTTCCTGTTACTGCGCGTCTTTTTCAATCCGCTGGTGTATAAAGTCCTGATTCTCACTCTTTACGAAGATAAGAATCAGCAGGCAGAAGGCAGTGAGAAGTTTGGGGTTAACGTGGATGAGACAGAGGGAGTCAGTGATGTAAACATGACTGAGAACAGACACATTCATGATGATCATCATCATCTTTTCTCTGCTTGTGTTCTATATGTGGATCTTCAGCCTGGATACATTCATTAGGTAACAACATTTTTAATTAGTTATATTATATATATATATATATATATATATATATATATATATATATATATATATATATATATATGGCTGTCAAAATTCAAATTATTTTAAACGGCACTAGATGTTATTAACGCGCTATCAATTCGGCACGCATTTCTGTTTTTACCATAAAAAAAAAAAATGTAAATACATAAATAAATAACTAAATATAAAAGAGGCGAAATTAAAACCTCCAGCAAAACATATATTTATCCACGACGTCCCTTCTTTACTTAGATATAAAATAAATAAACTCCACCGAAAATTAATTTTAATCAGTAAACTTTTATTTTTTTTATGTGCCAAGTCTCAAATCAAACACCAAATCCGCCATGTTTTACACAATTAACCCTCTAGGTGGCGTTTTGTGGGTTTTTCCCTCATAATGGCGAAACGAACTTAAATTACTGTCTTTATTGATCGTACAGATAAAAACAATACATCATTCAAATCTGTAAAATGTCTATATATATATATATATATATATATATATATATATATATATATATATATATAAAAGCTTCTTGACTTGAAGCGGAAGCAAAAACATAGCAAAGGCTCTTTAATGATGTCCACACGTCTCTGCACTGTTATAGCCTTTATATTTAATCACTGTACATATGCTTACATTTATATCGCATGCTGTAAATATGATACATATTTATCTGTACTATTTGCACGATTGCTTCTTTTTGCACTTCTGGTAGATGCCAAACTGCATTCCGTTGCTTTGTACCTGTACAATGCAATGACAAGAAAGTTCTATCTATCTATCTATCTATCTATCTATCTATCTATCTATCTATCTATCTATCTATCTATCTATCTATCTATCTATCTATCTATCTATCAAATATTAATATGATGAGGTCCAGTTAACAGCTAAAACAGGTAGAAGTAATAACTACTTTTTACTTAAGTACATGTCAGAGCCAAGACTTCTTTACTTTTACTTAAGTAAAAATGTATAATCAGTACTTCAACTTTTACCCGAGTATTTTAAAACGAGTATCTGTACTTCTACTTAAGTAAAGGATGTGTGTACTTTTGCCACCTCTGTCTGTATCTGTATCTGTTAATCATATGAATTATCTGTATCTGTAGCTGTACTCAGAGTGGGTGTGGCCTAACCCGGAAGTAAGCGGGGCTTGTCTTGAAATGGGCGGGGCTTTAGCCGGTATGTTTTTTAAGCATGCAATTGATATGGGTTGATCAGAAATTGTTATATTTACTGCTGATTAGAAAAATATTTACAGGACAGCATCAGGATTGAGCTTCAGATCAATGGTTTTGATACTGCAGCACTGCATTGTTTTGTTTTGCAACAATGAAAACAAAACAATGCAGTGCTGCAGTATGCATTTATGAAGTAAAATGTAATGAAACAACATAACTTTCTTTTTTAACTTTTAATTTTTTTAAGATCAGTGTGGTTTTTTAAAATTTTTTTGGTTCTTTTTTATTTTTTTATTTCCACACCAGGTGTGTGTGTGAGTGTGTGTGTGTGTGTGTGTGTGTGTGTGTATAGCTTAATAATTAATTTGTAATATTTATAACAGTAGCTTACTACCTTTATTTTTTTATGAAATACAGCAAAAACGTGTCAGACACTCAGTGTCTGGTTACTAGTTAGAGACAGCTGAAGGTTTAAAAAAAAAAAATCTCCGACAGGCAGAGACGCAATGCGAGTCGCATTCTACCAAGCAAGCACCAAGTCTGAACGAACCCACGTTTACCAGAACTCTACTGGTTAGTAAGTACGTATTATCAACATTACAACCAGAACATTAAAAAGCTGAAGAAACCCTAAACGTTAACGGAAAAGAGCCGGGAACCCAAGTGACTGCGGGAGAGACAGAGAGCTGTTGTGTGTGTGACTGTGAGTGAGCAGAGCGGGATCGTCTCTAGGTTACGACCGTAACCCTAGTTCCCCGAGGGAACGAGACGCTGCGTCGAAACGCTATGGAAACGCCCCTGCGTGACCGCGCTCTCAACCACGTGTGTAATCTGACCAATAGGCGTTTGGAACGTGACGTCATCAGCGGGCGACGCCGCGTAAACAGGAAGCTACAAATGGCTGCGAGATGGACCAGACGCTAGCTCCTGCGAGAGAGTGTAAGCGCCGCAGGGATGCAGGAAGTGTGGCATGGAGACGCAGCGCCTCGCCCTCGGGAACTAGGGTTATGGTCGTAACCCAGAGACGCCCCTTCAGGAACTCGAGCTGCGTCGAAACGCTATGGGAACGAGTGTCCAATCACGCCACACTGACCAGACCCTGCCTAGAGAGTGAGGGCCTCGGCACCAGCACGCAAAACAGAGGAGCCCGGGGTGGCTCTGAGGTCAAGGTCGTAGAACCTGACGAAGGTCAGCGGGGTGGACCAACCCGCCGCGTCACAGATGTCCTGGAGTGGGACTCCAGCGGACCAGGCCGTAGAGGCCGCCACACTCCGGGTGGAGTGAGCTCGAACCCCAAGCGGTGCGGGGAGGCCAGAGGACTCGTGAGCCGACACAATCGCATCCACAACCCATCTGCTCAATGTCTGCTTATTGGCCGGGAAACCTTTCCTATTAGGGCCATAGCAGACAAGCAGCTGCTCCGACTTCCTCCAAGGACTCGTCCTGCGGAGGTAAGTATCCAGTGCTCGCACCGGACACAGTCGGTGCTGTCGCTCCTGGTCGGGGGCAGTAAACGGAGGAGGGCAGAATGCCTGCAACACGACAGGGCGTGAGGGAGCCGTAGGCACCTTAGGCACGTACCCAGGTTTCGGGTAGAGAAACACCTTGGCCATGCCAGGGGCAAACTCCAGGCGAGACGGGGCCATGGACAGAGCCTGCAGATCCCCAATCCTCTTCAGGGAGGAAATCGCCAACAGAAAGGTGGTCTTAACCGACAGAAACCTAAGGGCCACATCGGCTAACGGCTCAAGGGGCTCAGAAAGAGCTGCCAGCACAACAGCCAGATCCCAGACAGGCACTCTGGGTCGCGTCCCGGGCCGCAGCCTCCGGGTGCCATGGAGGAAACGTGTTACCAGTGGGTGTCTACCCAGCGACTGCCCCGCAGGCGGGGAGCCATATGCCGCGATGGCCGACACGTAAACCTTCAGGGTCGAGGGGGTTAACCCTGCTGAAAACTGTTCCTGTAGGAACCCCAGAACGGACCCAACCGGGCAGTTAACAGGATCCAGGCCACGGTGCTCGCACCAAGACGTGAACAGTCGCCAGCGCGTGGCGTACGACCTCCTCGTGGAGGGAGCTCTGAGTGGAGAAGGGTCTCTACCACCTCGGTGGAGAGACCGGCTGCCACGAACCGCGCCCCTCAGGGGCCACAGCCACAGCCTCCACAACTCTGGGCGGGGGTGAACCAGGGTCCCGCCCGCCTGAGAGAGAAGATCCCTCCTGGGTGGAATCTCCCATGGAGGGCCCTCGAGTAGGGGCACCAGATCCGCAAACCACGGCTTGCTCGGCCATCGGACTCCCTCCTGGCGAACCCTTTCCAGAACTCCTGGGAGCAGAGCGATCGGGGAAGGCGACAGACGTAGCCTCGGCCATGACTGCACCATGGCATCCAGCCCTAACGGGCTGGGTGAGAGAGAGAACCAGAGGGGACAGTGCGAGGTCTCCTGGGTCGCAAAAAGATCCACTTGGGCTCTGTAGAACCTCCGCCATACCAGCTCCACCACCTCGGGGTGGAGACGCCATTCCCCAGGCCTCGGCCCCTGCCTCGACAGGGCGTCTGCTCTGACATTCAACCGACCCGGGATGTAAATGGCTCTCAGGGACAGGAACCTGTCCTGAGACCACAAGAGGACCGCCCGTGCTAGCTTGTACAAGGGGCGAGATCGGAGACCCCCCTGGTGGTTGATGTAGGAGACTACCGCTGTGTTGTCCGTACGGACCAACACATGGCGATCTCTCAGGTCCGGGAGAAAGTGTTTTAACCCCAAAAACACCGCCATCATCTCCAGGCAATTTATGTGCCACGAGAGACGTGGGCCGCTCCACAAACCCTGGGCGGAGTGGCCACTCATGACCGCTCCCCACCCTGTGAGGGAGGCGTCCGTCGTAAGCGTCACGCGACGACACGGAACCCCCAACACCGGGCCACGGGACAGGAATGTCCGGTCTTTCCAGACATCCAAGGCTCAAGGGCACGCCGCGAGACCTTGATAGTGCAATGCGGGTTTCCTGAGGAGAACCCCTGCCCCGGAGCCACCACTGGAGGGGCCTCATGTGCAGGAGCCCGAGCGGAACTATGCTGGATGCTGCCGCCATGAGCCCTAGCAGCCTCTGGAACTGCCGTACAGTGAGTGGCTGGCCTTCCCGCACCCTCCTGACGGCCGTAAGGATGACTTCGACCCGAGCAGGCGACAACTGTGCCTGCATCCTGGCCGCGTCCCATACCACGCCCAAAAAGGTGGTTCTCTGTGCAGGAGAAAGCACGCTCTTTCTGGCGTTTAGCCGAAACCCAAGCACCTTCATGCAGGAGAGGACGACATCTCGATGCCGATCGCCTGGTGCTCCGAGGGAGCCATGATCAACCAATCGTCGATGTAATTCACAATGCGGATGCCCTGAAGCCGCAGCGGGGCCAGTGCAGCATCGACGCACAACGTGAAGGTGCGGGGTGAGAGTGCCAGACCGAACGGGAGGACCCGATATTGGTATGCTACGCCCCCGAAAGCAAACCTCAGGAACCTCCTGTGTGCAGGAAGGATGGAGATGTGAAAGTATGCGTCCTTCAGATCTATAGTGACGAACCAGTCCCGGACCTGATATGCGCCACGACCCCTTGAGGGTGAGCATCCTGAACCTGAGTCTCCTGAGAGAGCGGTTCAAGGAGCGAAGATCCAGAATGGGACGCAACCCCCATCCTTCTTCGAACAACGGCACGGGCTGTAGAAGCCTGACTCGAACCGAGGGGAAACCACCTCGATGGCCCCTTTCCCCAGGAGCGTGCGTACTTCCTGTTCCAGGACCAGAGCCTGCTCGGGACCCACCAGGGTGGGACACACCCCGTTGAAACGGGAGGAGAGGACGCGAACTGCAGTGCGTAACCCCCTTCTATGGTCCGCAGGACCCACTGAGACTCCTGGCAGCACCTCCCAAGCTGCCAGAAAGTTCCTCAGGGGAACCAGCCTCGGGACTGGCCTCTGACCCACTCAGAGCAGCTGGGGCGGGCCCTGCAGCTGAAGACACCTCGAAAGAGGCGGGGGCTCCCCATCCGTACCGAGACTTTGGGCAGAAGTGGAGGAGACACCCGCTGGAGGGGCTCCTGGTGGCGCGGGGGAGGGACGGGCACCGTAGCGTGAGGCGAACTCCGCCCCTCGACCGAAAATCGCCAGGATTTCCGCACCACGGCCCGCTTGCTGGAGCCGAGGGTGACCCTCAGGTCAGCCCGCTCCTTCTTGGGCCCAGAGCGACGCCTGGGACCTTTAGGACCCGCCCGCGGAGACCGGGTGGCGACGCTCTGTTTCTGTGCTTCGGTGCCCGGAAGGACCAGGCTGGGGCTGCCGCCGACCAGCCCCACGTGACCGGCGAGGAGGTACTGCTGAAACGCCGACTGCTTCTTAGACTCCTGAAACCTGTTCACGACCGCCACGGCCACCAAACAGACCAGGAGGAGCCATCGGTGCGCTCAAGAGCACAGCTCGATCCTTGTCCGGGAGGTCGGACAGGGTGAGCCACAGATGCCACTCTGTGGCTACCAGGGCTGCCATGGACCACCAACGGCCCGCGCCGTGTGCTTCGTGGCCCGAAGGGTTAGGTCGGCAGCGACGTAACTCCTTAATGTCGGTGGCCCCGAGCTAAGTCCTCATCCAAGTCACGCAGCAGGTCAGCCTGGTATGCCTGCAACACACCCATGGTGTGGAGACATCCCGCAGCCTGACCCGCTGCCGCGTAAGCCTTCCCCACTAAAGCCGATGTAGCACGTAGCGGTTTAGTAGGGAACACCGGAGCCTTTAGCGACGATGCTACGCTAGGAGAGAGGTAGCTAGCTAGCGTCTCTTCGACACGCGGCATCGCCCCATAGCCGCACGCCTTAGCCCCAACCACATTCGCATAAATCGAGGAGTGGTGCGGCGAAGCACGCGCTGAGTATGGGGTTTCCCAAGAACTGGACACCTCGGCGTGCAGATCAGGAAAAAACGGCAGGCCCCGGCGCCGAGGAAGCGACACAGGACGCAGAAAACGCTCATCCAGCTTACTGGGTGCGCGCTGTCTCTGCTGCTCCACCGCCAAGCTAGATCCAGCTTAGCAACGGCTCGTGTCACGACCTCGAGGAGCTCCTCGTACAGCACAGGCTGAGAGGGCTCCACGGGCTCGCTAGCATCCATCAGCTCACCCTCCTCGGAGAGAGAGACATGTAATGCCGCGCTGCTCGTACCGGGAGAAGAAGCAGCCATCGGGCCTGCTTCCCCAGTAGAGCCGAAGCTCAATTCAGCCGACGAAACTGAAGCGGACTCATCCGACTCCAACTCGGCCGCTAAATCGGCCTGCGAGCCCCACGAAGCCCCATGCGGCTACAATGAGAGCAATCGACTCCCTCGAGAGCCGATTGTGCATGCTCCACTCCTAGGCAAACAACGCACCGATCATGCGAATCCTTACCGGTAATAAAACGCGGACACGGATGCACGCACCACGGAAACCCTGTCTGCCAGCCATCACCGACCAGAAAACACAGCGAAACAGCGCTTACCTGAACGAGCAGAAAGCTAGCGTCTGGTCCATTTCGCAGCCATTTGTAGCTTCCTGTTTACGCGACGTCGCCCGCTGATGACGTCACGTTCCAAACGCCTATTGGTCATATTACACACGTGGTTCAGAGCGCGGTCACGCAGGGGCGTTCCCAAAGCGTTTCGACGCAGCTCGAGTTGCTGAAGGGGAACTGTATATGTGTAGGGGAGGGGCGCTGTGACTAGCCTATCACAGAACGCTGACACAATCAGCTACCCAATGATGATTTTCATTCAATCCGAGCACAGATATTCACTCGTATTACTCGTATAATACTCGTACTCGGCAGAAGTGCTTTATCCGTACCGGATACTCGTTTCAGCCGAGTATCTGGCTCATCTCTAATATTCACAATCAAAAACTAAAGTGGCTTCTGCTGTTGTGTTGAGCTCTTAAAAATGTTCCTTTCACAGCTGAAGTATGAAAACTATCAACAATGTAGAACAGAACACCGGGTTAGCTTCTAGCTTCTAGCTCCTCAGGCATGGAGGTCCTGCAGAAGCTTCGACAGATTGGAGTTTCTGTTTATCGCAGTAGATACGAGCTTCGAACCAGAAAGACACAGCTTATATTTGCCTTAAAAGTTTTTGTCTTTATACTTAACTAAAGTGAAATAATGAGCATATTTCCACTTTGAGAAACTCGTCTTGCTCTCGCCTCGACTCGCCATTACTGCCGCACAGACCTGAATAAACGGAGACATGCCCACAGTGCGGCGTCTTCGTGTTTACAGAGGGTAATCCACCAATCCTACAGCGCTTCTTCTTCGTGTTTACAGTGGTTCATCCACCAATCCTAAAATGCGACGATGCTGTAAGCAAGTTAGACTGTAGTCTACACTTCAGCCCAAATTAATTCATTAAAAAAAAGTAACGGGTAACGCACCATACGGTAACGGTAACGAAGTTACATTATTTTTAAAAGTAACGTGTTACAGTATTAGTTACTGTCAAAAGTAACGCGGTACCGGTAACGCACGTTACTGCCCAACACTGTGTGTATGTACATATATATATATGTACATTATGTGCGTTAATAAATGAGAATGTGCATGCATGTGTTTTTGGAGGTTTTTTTTACATAACAGCGTTGCCACGATTTGTTTGATGAAGGCATGCTATAAAAATGTACATACGTACATGTCAGGAATCCACCTGCCACGCCCCCTTCGGCATAGCAGGTGCTTTCTCGGCCACTTTCTCTGAAGCTCCCGGCTTCAATCGTGCAAATATGGTGCTCGTTTAGCACTCATCACCAGCTCCTATTTAAACTTCCACACTCTCACCGTCCGTTATTGTTGGTATATGTTGGTTCACGGCGGTCGTTGTTATCGCTCATGCGTATCCCGGTACGTGCCTTCCCACCGGCACTCTCTCAACGGCTGCGCTTTTCTTCCCAAAGACTCGCCTCCAAGGCTCGCCTCCAGGTTCCCCGCAGGGTGACGTCGGGCCTCCAGGTTCCTCTGGTCTCCGCTGTGGACGTCGCTCGGCCTCTGGTCTCCGCCATGGACATCGCTCGGCCTCTGGTCTCCGCCAGGAATTCTGCTCAGCTTCCGGTCTTTTCGAGGGCCATTGACCCGTTCCTGATCCTGACCGAAGACTGCCACGCCCCCTGTCACATTGCCTCGTTATCCTTTGCCGGCCATGATCACCGACAGCTGTGGCTCGTTATGGACTAGACTGACGTTCTCGAGTCACATGCTGCCGGTTCTTGAATGTCTTGCTGATCATTTCCACGACCGCCAGCCTTCCCGCTGGTTCTGGCTCCAGACTCTGTTTCCGCGTCGGACTACTCTTTGCAGTTGGTGGTTTACTTTCATTTTGCTTTCCATTGGACATTGACTCTCGTAATGGATTACTCGTCTCGAGCGGATATATTTTCAGTTTGTGATTCTCCATTTTCTGTTGAGTACATTGGTTAGAGTTTTTAAATAAAGACTATGATTGACTTGCTTCTGCTTCTGCGTCATGGTCGTCAGCCTGACAGTTATCCTGCTGGAAGTAGCCATGTCATAAAATGTAACAACTCTGCTGGAGTCCCTTGATTGAGTTTTAACCATATGAGCATTTATTTATTTTTCCAATCTCATCAAATTATATCCTTATCATAGTAAATGGAAAGTCAAGTAAAACTTTGCAACAAAACCTTTCAAAATACCAGTCAGCATGTGCCTCCTATGTTTAAGTCATAATGTGCACAATACAATGGCTGTAAGAATAGATGGATAATCTTAAACATTTTTCTTAATAAGAACCAGGATTAGATTAAAATAATTATTTGTAAAGGTTGCAAATCCAATCAAGTAAGTTTTTACTGCATAACTATTTTAGTCTGTAAAAGATTTTTACTATTGGCTAGGTTACTTAAAAAAATAGCATCCATTAGTCAATCAAACTTGATTGAAATTTTTTAATTGCATGTTCATCTATAATTGATTTATAGATAATTTAAATCAATTATATTTGTTGTTTTCTATTTCTTCACCAGAATAAATTGTGCAACTTGAACCATAAAAACAATGCAATGTCAGAACAAATACAGTAACACTTGTGCTTGTTTACTTTTTATACCATTTAGCAATAGCTATGTTTTTGTAAAGGAAATTCTGCTTCCTGCTGTAGCCTTCCTTACTGGAGTTTGGCCTTATATCAATAAATTAATCTGCACCATGTGATTATAATTGGCAGGGTGTAAAAGAAAACATTTTGTCTTAGGTAGTGTACTCGAAAAGCTATCAATGTTTGTAATCAGTGCAAAGTTTTACCGTGTGCAAGTGCAGTTTGGATTGAATTATGCACCTACTGGAACATTCAGACAAAATGGCATTACAGTCTAACCTAGAGTAACTTTCACACACAATAAAGTCTTTTAGTATATTATAGTGTAGTAAATAGTATAATGGGTGGATCAGCTGAAACAGCAGAAGACCACACTGGGTTTAAGTCCTATCTGCCAAAAACTAGACTAAGTGAAGATTCAGCACAGGGAAAAATTATCACTCGATCTTTTTTTAGTCAGAAACAGACATCTTTCTCACTTCTACATTACAGTGCATTAAAATTCTCTCTTATATAAACCAGTGATAGAAACTCCAGCTGGTTTTTTATAGAGGTGGGAAGTAAACTGTACCTATTTACCGTCATTGCGTGACAATTTTAAACCTACAGCTGGTGTATAATTTACTGGCTATCACGCACCACGAATGTAGGCTAGTTTACGAAGCTAACAATGAGCAAGGCAGTATGACTATGCTAACATTCACGAGACTGAGGCAGTCAGCGATGTAATTATGACTAAGAATAGTGACATTCCTGATCACCTGATCATCATCTTTGCTCTGCTTGTGTTCTATATGGTTGATGTTCAGCCTAGATACATTAATCAGGTAACAAAATATTAAAATTCGTTTTGTGTTATTACACTAAGATCATGTGAGTTACCAGCGTGACACAAACAAGTAGTAGTAATGGCTACTTTTTACTTAAGTACATGTCAGAGCCCAAATATCTTTACTTTAACTTGAGAAAAAACAAAGTGTAGTCAGTACTTCAACTTACACCAGAGTCTTTTTAAACATGAGAGCATCTGTACTTCTCCTTAAGTGAAGGATGTGTGTACATTTGCCACCTCTGGTCTTCTGTTTGTGGCCCATACTACCACCCATACTACCATCTGTGCCAACATCATACCTAGTGTTGCAAATGTTAACTTGGCAACACAAACATTTGCAAAGTTTACAAGGTAAAATAAGTGATGCATTGTAAAGGTATTTCATATTTTTTTATGGAAGCAGAGTACAATAAAAATCAAAAATACATATAAGGACTGTATATGGAACTGTAAATAATACAGAATTAGATAGAAACCAACTTCAAGAATACAGCAGTCTTGAAAGCTTTGCCAAATGATAACTGGGGCTGCATTAAAAGTATGTCACCGCAGCTACAACAAACTCTCCCAACAAGTCCAACAAGACTGAATTAGTGAATTACTGTTAATGCATGTGAATGGGTTCTAATAAATATCATGGGTTACACTAAATTGTAAGACATTTTCAAGTACTACAGAGGCTTCAGCTATGATGCTAAGAACAGCCACATGGATCTCCACAAACTCTTTTCTGTTCCCAAAGCAAGCGTAGCTCCTTCACTGTATGCTGTGGTGATGACAACATGTCGACATAGCACTCTTTTTCACACAGCCAGCCTGGATCCTAAACATATACAGCATGAAGAGAACATTACAGCACGCACAACAAATCCAATATTGCCTTTATAAACATTTCTTCATTTATAATGATGATTTAATCAGTTATTTTATAACTAATCAACTTTACTATTACACACAGTCAAGTTTTCTCATTTATGTTGTCAAATATTTGGTCTTATATCATAATTAAAAAATTATCATAGGTAATGCAAATCATTTTTACTGGCATTCTGATGCTCATATATACTAAAATATAAAAAAAAACCCCAAACATTAGCATTACATACAAATTGGGCAACTATTTAAACATTGCTTCTTTTATAATTATTTTTACCTGATATTTTTGAGGCCCTACTGCAGCCATCCATATTCCCATGCTCACATCCTCTCCCTATAAAACAACACGTTAAAAAAGTTTTAACAAGAAATTATATATATATATATATATATATATATATATATATATATATATATATATATATATATATATATACACATACATACATACACTGTATATATCATAAGACTATCACACATACACAAAGAGTCACTCTATTTGAAAAGTTCACATTTTTTCTTTTTCTTTAGATCCAGCTCTTCCACGGTAGAGCAACATGGTTTTAGATTTAAAGTACATTATCCACAGCCACTAAACATGCTCCTGCTGTTGACCCATTATAGCTTCTCATTGCATTGGGACCATTTACAGTGTTTTTCAGCAGGCTTTTGATTGTCAGCTTTTAGGGATTTTTTACTTTTCTCAGCGTTTGATGAATGTCTTTAAATCTGTATATTTTTAAATCGAGAAAACCAAAAAAAGTTTAAACTCCCACTTCATTGTTGCATCATCCACTGCAAAGCAGACTGAGCTGTCACTAATGTGAATAGCTTTGGCTTTAAGGAATGTTATTTTTGAAGGCCCCAATAACTGCAATAGAATAGTTCTGGTCAGTTTTGTTCAGGGCTTAGCTTAAGATCATGCTTGGGGTCTGGACCAATTTCTGGTCAGCTCCAAGGCCTGTGCCACTTGCTTATAGCTAATTAAACACATGGTGACTATGGACATGATAAACTGTGGAAACTCTGAACCTTCTTACATTTAGAAGTTCACAAAAATACACTGACCACATACATTTCCAAAAATATTATCCACCAGCCTTTGAAACCTAGAAGAATTTGAGACCAAATATGCTAAAATTGTAAAGACCTGATGGGATGAAGAAAGCTGTTTTGGCTTTAATTTCAATACAAAACAAGTCTACTTGCCAATAACCACTTTTCAAATCAGTGGTGGAAAAGATGAAGAACACTGGAGGAGATTCAATGATTTCAGAAATGTTTGTGGATTACGTGTTTTGTCGACATCCTGCAGTCAGCATTTCTTTAAACTGTTCAGGATAGCCAGCTTGGACAAATTAACTAAACATTTTTTATACTGTATACATTCCCTCTGATAAACCCTTTTTATTGCTTTCATCAGGATATTATACTCCATCTCAACCTTGTTATTATGGATTTTATATATATATATATATATATATATATATATATATATATATATATATATATATATATATATATATATGACACTTATGTTCGCATTGTCATATACAGTTTTTTAAAAGCAAGGTCATTTTCGGTTACAGTTTTCCTCAAGTAATCTCGAACTGCACAGCTTCATGTTTAGGAGCAGACATTTTTAGACACTTAAAAAATAAGTAAGAATCTACTATGGGTTCAAAACAAACAAAATAATTTATTATAACTGCTATACAAAAATGTGCGGTTTTGATGACCAAGATAGCAAAAACAATAGATGCAAAAATAAAGGCCTGTCAGACCTGAAAATTCAAATTCATTTGGGTGGCAGAAAGTTCCTGTCGATTATCCATTCTGTATTGTTGTTTTTAAATACACAGACTAGAAAGCAATGAAAGTTGCATGTGTTTTTCCACTGACCAAGTAATAAAATAAAATAAACATCAAAACCAAAACTTTAATAAAAATAAATAAATAAATAGTGTACTTAAGACCATTGCACAGTATTGTATGTGTGCAGGTGAGGGATAATACCTGGTAAACTTTAAGATTGTCTGCATTGCTGGCCAGCCACTCCACTAAGTCTCTGGAAACCACATACCCAGAACCACATGCAAATGCTGGATACACAGGACTACTATACTCCAACTCTTGCCACTTCCCTACACGATCCACAGCCCAGCTCTGCGAAAACTGTACAGGTACATTACACAGTGAATATTAGTTTTTTTTTTTTTTTTACCAGCAAATTTACATTAATGCAAAATGCATTTACTGAACTATCCAATGTCCAGACAACAAAATAGTTATGCAAAACAAAATAAGTACTATATAGCAAGTGCTCTGTATTGTTTCTTTTATATTTGAATGGTCAGCTGAATAAGTACTATTCCTAATTAAAAAATGGTTTGAATTAATGTTGTGAGAAGTCCATTAAATATTAGTCATATTTGCATAGTTAATAGGAAAAACACTCTATTGAACCTTCACTGCCATGATGTATCAAAACTGCTAAATGCTCATCAGCATATTTGATAGACAAAAGTCTGAGCTGAGCTTAACCAGGGGAAGAATACTTGATTAACATAAATGGATTGATGTTTTTTTTCATTTACTCTCTGTATTTCCTTTGCTGAATTATCAGTGTTCTGTAATGTGACTATTTTTTTCAGAACAAAATGTTTTTATGTATTATTGCAAACTGTCAATGCCAGAATACTCACTTTCCCCACCACAGATTACTGCGAATCAGGCCTTTGTAGTCAATTTTCATCAATACTTCATCCACGTTGATAAAGCAATCATCATCTGTCTTCAGGAGCAGACTAAATTCAGCATTCCTCACCATCCTCAAAAATTTACAAACCATCATTACAAACTTTTCCTTTCAAAGTTATTGACAAATTGAACATATTATACATTGACAAATGTTGGTGGACACCTGATTTCCACCAACATAAAAAAAAAAAAAAAGAAAAAAAATGGTGAAAAACATCCACTCTTATTGAATAGCTTATGGACCACAAAAATACTGAGTGGGATTGAAGATGGGGCTCTCTGCAGTCCATTCAATTTCTTCATGGACCACAGTTTGTACACATTGGCATTGTAATGCTGACACATGCTTTGGCTAGGCCTGCTATTTTTCATAAAAGGGAAACAGAAGTACATCCTATGGCATTTGTGTGTTTTCAACTTTGAGACAATGGTTTGGGGAGGAAAAAGCCTGAAAAGCCTGATGGACAGCTACTCACAAACATTTGGTTATATAGTGTATTAAAGTGGATTTTTATGAATAGAATTTGAATATAGAAAGTGAATAACTGCATGCATCCATCCATCCATCCATCCATCTATATCTATCTAGGGTACTGGAAGAAGTTTAGTAGTCAGTATTATTCCTTATTCAGTATTAACCCTCAGCCGCTTCAGAGTATTTACTTAATACCAAGAACAGAGCTAGAATTTCTGTTTGTATTGGTCCGAAAGTGTTTAACTGATAAACTTTCTCTAACTGCAAGCTTTCTGTCGGGAAATTCAGAACAGAAAACTGAAATCGTTTAATGGATTAAATGAAAAGAGTCACTTGCCTTTGCAAAGGATAAAAAAAGTTTAGTTCTTCTCACTTTGTAGTAATTTTGTATACTGAAATCAGTTTAAATCTAAGGCCTTAGTCAGGGCCTTAATAACTGAAATGCTCACCATTTGTAAAAGTATAGCAGTTTATAAGGCACAGTTCTGTATGTGTCCACAACATCAACAAAAATTATGTCCCCATGTTTGTGACTCTCCTCCTGCAGGGCTTTTTCTTCCTTATGTAGCCTGGCCTTGTGAGCTTGCTGTCTGTCAACACGGCCATGGAGCTGTGTCTTTAGTCCCTCAACATCTGAGAATCAGAGGAAAACAAGCAAGAGGATGAGACAACACACAGAGGCACACAGTAGAGTACAATATTACTGTACATATGTACACAATTGTAATGTATTTATCAAAGGACATATTTGTGTATATTACCAGTCAAGGGCACGGCTAAAGTTGCAAAAGTTTTTTTTTACTATTTCTTACTTTTTGGAATAATACTGTAAAAGATTAACTTACAGCAGATTTATAAATATTTGGACAATGAGATTTATTGTGAATTTAGCTATCTTTAGCTGTCACCTTTTGACAGTCAAATAATTGTCAGTTTAAAAATTTTTTTTGTCTCAGTGCACATTCATCTCTGCATCTTCCGGTTCTCTCTTCTTAGCTTTGTTGTCATAACTAGTATGAAGTTGCTGTTTGCTGGCACAGTTATGGATGAAAAATTATTTATACTCACACTACTTTATGTGCTCAAGCACATAAACAGGCCTGAAAAGCCATAGGAAACGTGTGGTGAACAACAAAAGGTTTACGGTACATAATGTAAAGATTAGGGTACATTTTGTTTACAGCTAAGTGACTTATGTGATTATTGGTCAAGGCCTTTAAAATAATCAAACAGCACCAAAGAAATACTAATGGAAGGTAAACAACTTCGCTAAAGTAAGTAAATTGCCATTTCAAATTAACTTAATGCAGCTGTCAAAAATATGGTAATTTCAGAAGAACTACAGAGAGGCATGTACCATAAATGGAGAAAATGAATCCTCCGGCTAGTCCAGGAAAGCCATGTGCACTTCTGTGAGGCAGGGTGCCGTCTTCTATCTGCAACATAAACAGAAGCTAAACAGGTGTCTAAACAGGTAAATATAGATGATTATAGTGTTTCTTATAAAAGAATGAAGATCATTTAGTCACACAAAGCAACAAATGGACTCTCATTAAAAAAATAAAGATGTGCTTACAGGTCCTAACTTGATTACTCCTCCACCAGAGTTGAGCTGAACTTTAGACACATTGACTGTCATCAAGCCTGTTGGATCCTGGCTCTCCCATAACAGATTACCCTCAAAACCCTGCACACATTTGGCACTGTTGTTGAAAATAATGACAGCCTTTACTGAAAAAAAAAATGCAAACCTGTCTATAAATCACCAAGGGCATTTTCTGTGTCAGTTGCTGAATAATAGTGTTCTATCTACTTCTGTTTTTTTCTTCTACTATTGGAGTGCTTCTCTCCAATCTACTGACATGATTGGAAAGGAACACCAAAATGATTAAAAAGCCATTTCTTACCCAAACTAAACATATACAGTGCATTCCAAAAGTATTCAGACTCTGAATAAGAATACTTTATTGATCCCATAGGGAAATTGTTTGGTTAGTTGTTTACAGGAAAAGATCCAAGTCAAGTTTTAAATAAAAACAAGAAAATATAAATAAATATACATATATTAAGGTATATATTTAATAAAATAAAATGTGCAGCAGCATGGAATGAAATGTGTAGCAGCATTGAAAAACAAAAGGCAGCCTTACAAAAGTCAGACTACAATAATAGTTTGAAAAGTTATTGCAGATGTAACTAATTATTGCACATAATTGCACAAGATATTCACAATATACAGTATATATGTGTGGCATGAAAATCTATAAATATTAATATTACTTTATTATCCATATCGTATACCATTTTTATCCCAACCCTGACCAGCCTCCCAGTCATAACTTTTATACTTGAGGCCAAAAAGTTCAATCTTGGTTTCATGAGACCAGAATATTTAGTACCACACAGAGTTATTTAGGTGTCTAACTCCAAATGGGCTTTCATAGGTTTTGCATTGAGGAAATTCTTCTGTCTAGCAACTCTACCATAAAGCCCAGATTAGCTCAGAGAGCAGCAGTTAAGGTTGTCCATCTGGAACTTTGTCCTATCTCCACACAGGGTCTCTGGTGCTTAGTCAAATTGACCACTGTGCCGGCCACTGTGCCCTTGGGAATCTACAGTGCAGCAGAAACCTTTTTAGCCTTCCCAAGATCTGTGCCATGCAATAATCCTGTCTCTGAGCTGTGCAGGCAGTTCTTTTTGACCTCATGGCTGGGTTTTTCTCGGCTATGCATTATTAGCTGTGAGGCCTTCTAAAGGATGGGTTAAAAAGTAACTAGGCATTGAAAATTGGTAATAAAGTCCATATGTTTATTACAAATTTATTGGAACAAATTGTACATGTACTTTTTTTTTTTTTTTTTACATAGGAAAGCGAAACAAATCATTACATTTCAACAAAGGCACCAATGATCAGTGGTATATCCATCTTTCTGCAAAAATATGAGAAAATGAGAACAAAACTCAAGGGGAATTCTTTCTCTTTTGGGGGACCCAGATCACAGTATTATAAATCATTACAGACTGCAGCTGTAGAATAATGAGTTAAAGAGCATACTATGAAATGGAGCCCTAGGATAAGCAAAGGTTAATGTTTAGTAAAGTAAAGTGCAGTATAGAGGCAAAATTATACCCAGAATTTTCTTTGATATAACTAACATTAAATGCAATAACTGTAGAGAAATAAACTATTGTTATTGCCTTATAACATTGTTATACTGTATATTAATTGCCCTACCTTTGGCAAAACAAACTGTTCCACAGCTTTATACCAGATCCCTTCCACATACACACCTGGACTCAGGGCAGTGAGGTGAGCAGTCACAACTGGTTCCTGTACAGAATCATTCACACGCACAAGCACATGCACACACAGACACACACACACCTCAATCTAATAGTAATAGTTTCAATAGTTACTGCTGAATTTGACTAACGGTCAAATTCACTCAGATTTGACTCAGAATTTCTAACCTTTAAATAGAAAACCAAAAAAAAATGTCCCATAATATTGTTAGGGAAGTAAAAGTATAGGAACAGATTAATTATAAGTAAAATTTTATTTACTAACTTCATATTTAGTTACATATCCCTTGCTTGCAAAATGCATCAACTTGCTGATACACCAACATCATCAAACTGTTGCATTCTTCTTTTCCTTTACCTCTTCCTTCTCCCACAAATTCTAACAGCTGATGTGTTGAGTTGTTTCCCTTAAATTTCCTCTTTAGGTGGTAAAATCCAGGGGTTATGTCTGGTGACTGAATCTAAAGCTCAGATAATATTGTAGTGACCCACCACATATACTTACACCTTGTTACTATAAATTATAAACTAAAGTCAGTATTGCTGCTTTGGACCAAACAGAATTCAAGAATCTCCATACTCATATGTCAACACTGTTATCTTATAGGTAATTTAATCACCCCAAAAAGGCTGAATGTTCGTTAATTTAATTACCTAATGATGTTTTTTACCTTTTGGTCTACTGGGAATAGCTTTACTGTGACACTGCCCCTGAAATCGTTCTGTGGGCCACTGGGAAACACCCCCAGTTGTGTAATCACTATAGGGTGGAGGACCTTAAAATCCAAACATATGGCTGAGACATCAGATGGCACCAAAGCACTAGGCTTGCTTAGGACAGTCACATCCTGCACAGCCCCTGCATGAAATAAGGTAAATAAGATGTAAAGCCTGCTGCTGGACAATAAATAGTTAGTTTTTATTAATAATTAAACAAATTGCATGCAAATACATTTAAGCCTTTTGCTACATTCTAACTACAACACTTTAATAAGCAAAGCTTCATGAAGAGCAGTGGGATTTAGAGACTAGGTCTAAAGGTCTAAATGAGCACTGAACTCTCAATTAAACCATCAAAATCAATGTGAAACAATATTGTTGTTGAGAGAGAGGCAAAACCTTCATGTCCCTAGTTCAACATATTGCCATGAAAAGAAAAAGAAATCTAATTAAAAATCTGTAACAATTGGATTGACAGCAATCAAGAAATATTTCAGTATGGCAATGAAACAGAAACAGGTCATGAAAATAATTACTGTATTAGGATAGAGAAAAATAATATACAAAGCTCACACAGATTTGGCATTAAAATAATCATTCATTCATCATAATTCAGATGTATTTGCAAGATGCATTTTTTGATTTAGCTGCTATAACAATGATAACAGAAATAAATGTGCTTTGTAGACAGTATAAATTATAAACACATACAAGTTTTTGTTGTGCTTTTACAGCAAAATTAACAAATGCACAACAAATTGTTTAGTAAAGCAGTATGAAAACCAAAGCGTTCAAGATGAGCACATTTATTTTTGTCGCTTTCAAATGTCTTGCAACAGAATAGCATGGATAGGGCCAGCACATTCATGTTTCACACTATTTTCCACTTTTCACACACATACATGCTGCTATATGCTGTTTTATGCCAGTCTCTGGGCTTTCTTATGTTGTGGTATGCTTTACCTGGTTCTGTGAGGTTCAGCTGGGTGCAGGAATATGGGTCTTCCCGATCTTCTTCAGGTATTGCACAGCCATGTTTACCAATGATAAATTTCACCAGCACCCTTTAAAATAATGCAAAAGTATAAACTGTGGATACAGTTTGCTTTAAACTAGAGGTCGACTGAGTCATCGTTTTTTCCAATTAATCAGCCCCTATAGTTGATTGCTGGAACTATTGGCTATCCATAGTTTTTCTAGGTTTTCATCTGTTGCTGGAGCAGTTGTCATTATACAGTACGAGAGAGCCATGTGCTGTTTATTTTGAGACACAAGTTTAAATTTTGTTGTCATTTGAGGTGTCTTTTTAATTCATTTTGGATGGAACTGTCCATACTATTGTACATAGAGTTTTATTTATTTATTCTTTTTTAATTTATTTTTTAAATTCAGTATCCATGTATCGGTTGAATAATTGGTTATCGGCAAGTAGGATCCAACCTATCTGCTATCGGTAAAATCCACTAATCGGTCGACCTCTATTTTATACCATTTTATGCTTAATCCTGTTACAAAGTGAACAAATGGATTAACAAATTATCAAAGCTTTAGTAGTATAAATACCTATAAGTATTTATAATGCTTAGGAATTGACATGACATATAATCCAGTACTTAAATATCTACAATTTATGATAACTATACATACATTATTTATAAATAGAATTGTCACTTATGGGATGGTCTCTGACCACCACTTAGAAGTTATTTTACTTTTTTAACAAACTTTTCTATCTGTTGAAGTTTATGGGCATGCCATTAGAACCTAGCGAATTCGGTCCAAAAGCTTATAAACCACAAAACCAGGGACAACATGCAGGCAGAGACATACACACCGATTCCGGAAGTCAGGGTGGTCTCTGATGTACCCCATCCATGTGGCTCTTATGGCCTCCCTCAGATCATGGTGATGCCTTGCAGATAAAACTCCAACCACAACTTCATACACCATCCTTCTGCTGCCATTCACTTTTGTAAAACACAGTTTTAGCAGAGATTTTAATAGAATATTCTGTTCTCACTCCTAAATTCTCTTACTAAGGTGAGTGGATGTAAAATGTATTTATTTACAAATAATAACAATACTAGTATTTATAATTCATTAAAATAAAATGAATGTATAAACAAGCAAAAAGGGTAAACAAACTTTACAATTAAGCATTTAAGGTTATAATGGTCAAAGATAGTACAGTAAAACCCTGTTGGACAAGCAGAATTCTTTCTTGAAAATTGCTCGTAGGTCCATTTGCTTGTACGTTCGAACTAATTTTCCCCATAAGAATGAATGTAAAAGTGATTTAATCCGTTCTTAAAAAGCATTTGTAGCCTATTTTAACAAACAAATACACCGCAAACTACCGTATGGTAAACATAATTTAATACTTACCAATGTGGTAGTGGTTGATTGCAAGTTTAGACGCACACCACGCTTGTAACCTTTATGGTTTCCATGGTAATTCGATTTACTTTCGTTTTCACAGCACCATCACTGATTTTCTCGGAAAACATTTTTGAAGATTTCTAGTGAAATAAAAATATAACACTAAAAAAAGTTGTTTTGCTGGACTGAAGCGACTGAGTGATACGTCATCAACTAAGTGACTGATGCGACCCTCGGCTGAAAGTGGGGAACCGGCAGTATGGGTTTGCTCGTGCCTTTGAAATTTGATGGTGAAATAGGGTAAAATTTTGCGAGTAAGGTCGCTCATATTTTCGTACTATTAGTTGCTCGTACAATAGGGTTTTACTGTATTTCTACTTTACCAGTGCAATTTGACAATTACAAATTCTAAATAATTAAAGAATAACACATCCAGCTTTTTTTTTTGTTACTATTACAAGTAAACATTTAAGCTTTAAAATCTGACTGCTCAGAAGGACCAGTACTTTTAACCTCATTAAAAAAAAATACATGTCCCTATCTGGCTATTTTGCAATTATTTTAAGACATTATAAATGCATGATGCAAATGGAGACAGGTGCAACTGCTGATTAATTAACTACAATAATCTACAGCATTCAGCAGATGGACACCCTTATCCAGAGCAACGTATTTATTTATTTTATATAACTGAACAATTGAGGGTTAAAAAGCCCAGTAGTGGAAGCATGGTGGTGCTGGAATCCAAACTCATGAACATCAGGATTTCAATATCTACGCAACTGAGACACCACTTTTTTTATTTTACTTATCGACAGTGCAAAACTAGGAAATACAAAAATATTATTATAAAACTAAATGGGGAAAAAAAAAACGAGAACAAAAAGCAAGAAAAACATCACAAGACGAAAACCGTGAGACCGTTGTGAGTGGTTATACAAGTGCTAAATAGCTGGGAGTGTAAATCAGGTGTGCCAGTCATGTGACATGGTTCAGGGAGGTACAGTGTCTGATAATCCATAATCCTGACAGAACAATTTTGTGGAACAAACATGAACAGAGACATCTTCAGTAGGACAGAGAGAGTGGAAGATAGTTATAGCTGATTCTAGAGCCTCCTCCTCAAATCCATTCCCTAAGTGGATGCATGGCATAAATCCACTCCCATGAGGCTCTAATCCAGGGGTGTCAAACTCAAATTCACAGTGGGCCAAAATTAAAAACTGGGACGAAGTCGCGGGCCAAACTCAATATTTATTGAAAAATTGACTGCAATTGTGCATGTTTTCCTTCTATCCAGATCTGTAATGTTTAACCTTTTCATATGGAAACAAACTTTAGTTTTGCATAAACATTGAATCTGGAACAACCAAAGTTTAATATTATAAACACATGAGAAATTAAATTTGAAATAAAACACACATCAATGGTATTCGTTTCTTATTATGTCTCTCTCTCACTATCTGTAGCCTTTCGACTTCCTTTTTAATGTAAACCTTTTTTCACAGGGAAACAACACAACAACCAAAAATAATAATTTCCTTCAAGTAAAAAAAGCAATCATTCAACCATTAACAGTTCATGCCTTGGAGTAGAAAAAGTGCATAAAGACAACATTAATTCAAGCTCAGATTCTACACTCTGATTTACTCTGATTGGTTGAAGTCAGATACCTGCATCTCTCCTTAGATACAAGTGCATCATGTCTGGGTTTAGGCTCTGAGCTGAGCATCATGTCTGAGTTTAGGCTCTGAGCTGAGGAAATCCTCAGGATTGAGTGAAGGTGTTCATCAGTGAGACTCCCGAGTGGTGTTTTGTTCATCTTCATTAAAGAGAACAGTTACACACAGATTTGTGCTGCTGAACACAGAGAGGATTTGAGCAGCTTGGGCAGGGAGTTGGAGCAGTGTGTCGGGGGGGAAACATGGAAACTGTGCAGCACACACACAGAGTCGTACTTTGACTTGATCGTGTCTCTACACTGGAGTTCAATCAGCTCCATTTGGAGGTTGGTTGGTGCGTTTTTCAAGTCAACCACAAACGGATTACTGAGCAGTTCAAATCTGCATTTCTGGGCTTCAAAGTCGGTAAATCACGGAGTAAATTCAGCGCTGAGTATGCAGAGTTTTTCAGAGCGGAGTTTTTTCAGCGGTCTCGACTGACGCGCCCGCACAAAGCATTCTGGGATTTGTGGTATTAGGGGTGTATGTGCTATATACTGGCGGGCTAGCTCTAATACACATTTGATATGATCTCGCTGGCCAAAAATAATTACTCCACGGGCCAAATTTGGCCCGCGGGCCTCAGTTTGACACCCCTGCTCTAATCAAACTCTCTGTCCCCTGCTACTCTCATTAGCTGGTGGGTCCTCTGCAAGAATGCAAAAAAGAATTTGCTGCATCTATTTTAGGTCCCACAAACTGCCATATAATAATTGGAAAGCAGATGCAAGTGCATCTTATTGCTATTTATTTTAAAGGTTAGCATGAACACAAACAAGAACATATACTGAATATACTGAACATCATATTCCAGGATAGTCGACCGAGCCCCAGAAATGTCAGTGTTTTAAGTGAAAATCTGAAAAGAAAAAAAGTAGAGTAGAGTTTATGCAGTAGTGTTCAATAAAATTCAATAAATATGAAAACTACTGTGAATAAGTGTTCTGTATTAAAATATTACAGTGCCGCAAATAAGTATTTTGATACACTGCTGATTTTTGCCGGAGAGATCTGTGAGTTTCATCGTAGGTACAACTCAACTGTGAGAGACAGAATCTAAAATAAAATCCAGAAAATCACATTCATTTTTAAATAACTAATTTCCAATTTATTGTATGAAATAAGTATTTGATCACCTACCAACCAGCAGGAATTCTGTCTCTCACAGACCTGTTAGTTTGTCTTTAAGAAGCCCTCTATCCTCCACTCATTACCTGTAAAAAGACACCTGTCCACACACTCAATCACACTCCAACCTCTCCACTATGGGCAAGACCAAAAAGCTGTCTAAGGACACTGCGGACAAAATTGTAAACCTGCACAAGGCTGGGATGGGTTACAGGACAATAGGCAAACAGCTTGGTGAGAAGGCAACAACTCTTGATGCAATTATTAGAAAATGGAAGAAATTCAAGTTTGAAAACTGTCAATCTCTTTTGGACTGGGGCTTCATGAAAGATCTTACCTCATGGAGTATCAATGATCCTTAGAAGAGGGATCAGCCTAGAACTACACGGAAGGACCTGGTCAATGACCTGAAGAGAGCTGGGACCACAGTCTCAACGGTTACCATTAGTAACACAGTACACCGTTATGGATTAAAATCCTGCAGCGCACACAAGGTCCCCTTAAACCAGCAAATGTCAAGACCTGTCTGAAGTTTGCCAAAGACCATTTTAATTATCCAGAGCAGGCATGGGAGAAGGTCATGTGTGTTTGGAGGAAGAAGAAGGATAAACACAATCCCAAGAACACCATCCTAACTGTGAAGCATGGGGGTGGAAACATCATGTTTTGGGGGTGCGTTTCTGCAAAGGGGACAGGAAGACTGCACCATATTGAGGGGAGGATAGCTGGGGCCATGTATCGCGAGATTTTGGGCAACAACCTCGTTCCTTCAGTAAGAGCATTAAAGATGGGTCATGGCTGGGTCTTCCAGCATGACAATGACCCCAAACACACAGCCAGGGCAACTAAGGAGTGGCTCCTAAAGAAGCATTTCAAAGTCCTGAAGTGGCCTGGTCAGTTTCCAGACCTGAACCCACTAGAACAGCAGTTCACAAAGTGGGGGTCTTGGGGGTCACAAGATGATTTCCAGAAACTTTAAAAAAAAAAAAAAAAAAAAAAAAAAAAATTATGTTAAAAAAGGTTGTAATGATGCGATTATAAATTTGGGATAATTAAAATAAACTGGAAACAAAACTTTGTTTGCTCTGATTAATTACGACAGTTAAGTGACGGGCTTAATCACAATTTACAGCACAACAACATGCGCTAGCTAGCTAACGTTAGATGCACATTTGGTGTTTTGCTAAACAGCGATCAGTCTATTTTGAGATCTAAACTTGATCAAAAAAGTAACGGTGGTTATTATCATCCAAAGAAAAAGAGAAGAGCAGAGATGCCTGCTGATGAAAGAGCGGGATCAGCGGAAAATGCAGAGGGCAGAGAAGAGGATGAGCTGCCTGCACTACCCTCCACCTCCGGAAGGGCAGCCCGACAAACCCATGCCCCACAAATGGATCATCCCTCCTCGAAAGCCAGAAAATACAGAGAGGAATACATAAACTATGGTTTCACGTGCATTGTTATAAATCAGGTACAACACCCTCAGTGCGTTGTGTGCTCCGAAGTCCTCGCACATGAGAGTCTGAAGCCCATGAAAATGCAAAGACAACTGAAAACCAAACACCCCAGCCTCGCAGATAAACCCACTGACTTTTTCCCGCAGAAAGGAGAAAGAGTTACAGGGACAAAAGAAAGTCCTTATTAAACGGACAACTATCCCCGCTAAGGCTCAGAGGGCTTTATTTGAGGTGTCATATTTATAAAGCCGCGTTGGATGTACTCATGCAATTTGGCTCAACGTATTTATGCGAAAAGACATTCTCCGCTGACTTACATTAAGAATAAACACAGGTCACGGCTTAACGTGGAAGATGATCTGCGGGTGGCTATCTCCAAAATTGAACCTAGAATGGACCTGCTTTGCACCACGCACAGCGCCCATCCATCACATTAGGCGTTTTTGAATACAAAGTTATAATTATAATTGTTCCAAGGCGCCAGCCAACGCTGTATGCGTGTTACAGACAGCTTGTTCGTATTCTGTCTGTAAGCATTTCACAGTTATGGGATGTATTTGTTTTTAATTTGTTAATAAAATAGCCTGGCTTAGAGATTGTGTTCCTTTTTGTTTGAGCTCTGTCAGTCTGTAACCAAATCGCAAATCCTCACAAGCTGCTGGAGGAAAACACAGAGAGGAGAAAGGAGGGGGAGGAGGGGAGGGGGTCGCGGGTCGTCAGCAGTCTAATATTAGGGGTCGCGGTCTGAAAAATTTGGGAACCCCTGCACTAGAAAACCTATGAAGGGAGCTGAAACTCTGTGTTGCCTAGCGACAGCCCCAAAACCTAAAAAATCCGGAGAAGACCTGTAGGGTGTCCACCTAATGGCCCAATGACAGAATCCACTGGTGTGGGTGAAGGTATTCTGCATGTTAGTCCTTCTAGTGCGCCTGTAAAAGATTACTCAAATAGATTGCACTTTGTTACATTAATCCAATTTTAACCTCTAATCTGACTCCAATTTATAATAAAGATTCAACTTGAATATCTCTAATTCAAGCTGATCACCTTATTGGTTATACTACTACTTTAATTTCAATAGATTATTTTAAACATTCGATCTTTTCAATTAATAATTTATTATGGTCCTGGAGTCGCTTAGAACCTTGTGCTCGGCTAACTATTCCTGCTCACGGAGGCACATTGGCCAGTCAGAATCTTAGTCAGAGGATATAACGTGAACTAATATTCTTTAAGTAGGCCGCTCATGGCTTGCTCATTCATAAAGAACTATTGATTTAGTTACTTGGTCATAACTTGCTAAGCCAGTGATAACCGCTACACATGCTCACGGACACAAACTCGCCAGACTGTCCCCATAGTCAGAGAATATAACGGTAAACTAATATTCTTTAAGTAGGCCACCAATGCTTGCTCATGCATAAAGAATACTGGATTTAGTCACTTAGTTATAATTTGCTAAAGTCAAAGATAGTCAGAAATCAGAAGGTCTCAGACGTTGTGCTCTATGCTTTCCATCCATTCATGAGCCTTCAGTTTGTACTATCCTGGTCACAGATTTGCGGTATCGCCAGACTACATAATCAACTAGATATAAATAATTTCAGGAAATTTCAGAGTTAATCAAGAATTTGACATTTATTTGACAGGTAATAATCAATAAACAAATGTCACATATAAAACAAATAATAGAAAAGGTTACATAAATGATCAGCATAAAACTAAATATTTTAGC
The DNA here is from genome assembly GCF_014805685.1 of Silurus meridionalis. Taxonomy (NCBI): domain Eukaryota; kingdom Metazoa; phylum Chordata; class Actinopteri; order Siluriformes; family Siluridae; genus Silurus; species Silurus meridionalis. The sequence goes on along the minus strand of NC_060885.1, from coordinate 25,889,997 downwards.
AATACAGTTTACTAAGGAAATGTTAAAGAATCACTATACCTGGCAATAGAGACACACAGAGACTGTGTGGGAAGTTCTGACTATCGAATGCTTCCCTAAATGTGTTTTGCCAAATTTCCTTAAATACCCAACCATTGTAAACACTTGTAAATTCAAAGTGATAAAAGCTTTTCACACCCTTCCTTGGGACAGGATGTGACCTACAAACCAAATGTCACCTAGACCACCTGGTAAGGATCTTCTCCGGGGCAACCCTTATGTCAGTAGGACAGAATTTCCCCAAACCTGGGTCTGTTTTACTGATGTGGGACTGAGATCATATTTCCAATCACACTGAGACCTTTAAAATGATACTAAACATGTGAAGGTAAAATTTATACATTCCTAAATTGTAATTATTACATGATGCAAGTAAAGTCAATTGAATTCCGGGACCTTCTCAGTCACCTTTCCATGATCTGGCCATCTCCCAAGTAGGGAAAGAGGGGGGCTCAAGGATGGGTGACTGGGCAGCTAAACAAATGGCTTTCTCTCCTCAGATCAAAGAGATCCTCTCCTCAGATTAGAAGGTTTATTGTTTTGTTGCATGTTAGTTCTCGGGGGCTGGCCTCATGATGTTGCATGGCAGTTCTGGGGGTCTGGTACCATGAACAGATCTGACCATCCTTACAGACCTGTATGGAGGAGTGGGCCAAAATCCCTGCTGCAGTGTGTGCAAACCTAGTCAAGAATTACAGGAAACATCTGACATCTGTAAGTGTAAACAAAGTTTCTGTTTCAAATATTAAGTTCTATTTTTCTACTGTATCAAATACTGATTTCATGAAATAAAATGGAAATTAATTATTTAAAAATCATACAATGTGATTTTCTGGATTTTTTAAATTTATTCTGTCTCTCACAGTTGAGGTGTACCTACGATAAAAATTAGAGATCTCTCTGTTCTTTGTAAGTGGGAAAACTTGAAAAATCATCAGTGTATTAAATACTTATTTGACCCACTGTATGTGCATATCCAAATCCAGGTCAAGCATTTCTGTCCACCTCAACTACTTAAAAAAGCACAAATAACCATTTCTTGAAGCTGCGTGCACACACATACACACACACTTAAATCTATTTTTTTCACCATTATAATTTTATGGTAGGATTTCTTTGGGCTAAGGCTGTATTACATGACTATTGTAACATTCTGCCTTTTAAATGTTTAAACTTGAGCTTACCCACATTTATTTATTTTCTTTAAATATATTTTCCATCGCAAATACAATATATGAGCAAAGAACAATTATTAAGTATTTATCATTAGAGGTCAACTGATTCGGCACTGACTGCTGGAACTACCGTAATTTCCGGACTATAAAGCGCACCCATATATAAGCCTGACTTTTACAAATATTTTTATTTTTAACATAAATAAGCCGCACCTGTCTATAAGCCACAGGTGTCTACACTAATGAACTTTACACAGGCTTTAATGAAAGACACGTTACACACGGTGTAACAGGTGAAATATGTTGCGCTTCCTTTAGGAGCATAGCGGTATTTTGGGAATAGCATGCCACTGCATTTTTCAGCTATTACTGCATGTGTGGAGACCAAGGAATATGTCCTTATTATTTTCTGATGCCGATTTCTAAGTTTCTTTGACTAATCCTTAACGCTGTTCCCAAGAAAAATTAAAAAGCACGAGTTTTGGAAACCTGTCTGTGCTTATATAATTTCTGTTGCAACTGGAGTTAGCGAGCTCTCCCTTCACCCGACTCAACGCGTTACAACGGCTTGTATCTAAACAGTAGCCGAACAAGAAAGTCATTGTTCACTGTCTTCCTCCTTCCTTTCACAACTATTTCTCTCGGGAATTTATCTTTTGGCACTGTCGTGCGTTTAAGAAAAAGTTTTTTCCCGAAGCCGCTCAGTTTTTTGGCTTGAAGTTTGTGAAACCGGGAAAAACCCAGGAACCCAGGATAAATTAGCCGCTTGTTGTTTAAGCCGCGGGGTTCAATGTGTAGGAAAAAAGTAGCGGCTTGTAGTCCAAAAAAATACTGTATTCACAAAAATCCATACAGTAGTGAGTGAGAAACATGGGCCATGGGCACCCAAGGCTCAGTGATGCACAAGGGTAGCAGGGCTAGCCCATCTGGTTTGAACTTACTGAACAGTAGCACAAATTGCAAAAAAAAAAAAAGGTTAACACTGACACACAGCTTACTGCATATGGTAAGATTGCCCATGCTGACTCCTGTGCACCTCCCTAAGTATATATACGTATATGGGCACATGGCATCAAAACTGAGCCATAGATCAGTGTAGGAAGGTGCCCTGGTCTGATGAATCACATGTGAACATGTGGACAGTTTGGTTGACATGATTAAAGAATGCTCTACTATTGCATATTGCACATAAATAATCAATCATTGTTAAGTAAAAAAAAAAAAAAAAAAAAAAGAAAAACAGATCATAAATAATTCATAACTGCATGGGTGTGTGTACGTAAGTTACATGTTTTAGAGATGGCATCTAACAAAAACATTGTTGCAAACCAAGTTCACCCCTTCATTGCAATGATATTTCCTAATGCAGTAGCTTCATTTAGCAGGATAACAAAATTAACTTGCACCAGAAACAAAGGAAAAAAAATTATGGAGAAGAAAAGCAAGGTCTCATGGTATAAAGCATTCCACATTATCTCTCAAACCTGACAGCATTGGGATGCATGAGCATGTATGGATTCAAAGGAACTGGGTAATTTACTGATAATATGACAAAGGAGGAAGCGTAGTATTTGGTGAAGTTCATGGATAACAGATTCAGGCAGTCACTGACTCAATATTGGCTCATTTTGGATTTCATGAGAGCTACACATTCCAGAAAAGTTGGGACAGGTAGCAATAAGAGGCCGGAAAATTTAAATGTACATATAAGGAACAGCTAGAGGACCAATTTGCAACTTATTCTGTCAATTGGCAACATGATTGGGTATAAAAAAAGCCTCTCAGAATGGCAGTGTCTCTCAGAAGTCGAGATGGGCAGAGGAGCAATGCACCTAATGCTGCGGCGAAAAATAGTGGAGCAATATCAGAAAGGATTTTCTCAAAGAAAAATTGCAAAGAGTTTTAAGTTATCATCATCTTCAGTGCAAAATATCAGCCAAAGTTTTAGAGAATCTGGAACAATCTCTGTGCCTAAGGGTCAAGCCCAGAAATCCATACTGGATGCCCGTGATCTTCGGGCCTCAGACGGCACTGCATCACATACAGGAATGCTACTGTAATTGAAATCACAACATGTGCTCAGGAATACTTCCAGAAAACATTGTCGGTGAACACAATCCACCGTGCCATTTGCTGTTGCCCGCTAAAACGCTATGGGTCAAAATAGAAGCCATATCTAAACATGATCCAGAAGCGCAGGCGTTTTCTCTGGGCCAAGGCTCATTTAAAATGGACTGTGGCAAAGTGGAAAACTGTTCTGTGGGCAGACGAATCAAAGTTTGAAGTTCTTTTTGGAAACTGGGACGCCATGTCACCCGGACTAAAGACGAGAAGGACAACCCAAGTTGTTATCAGCGCTCAGTTCAGAAGCCTGCATCTCTGATGGTATGGGGTTGCATGAGTGTGTGTGGCATGGGCAGCTTACACATCTGGAAAGGCACCATCAATGCTGAAAGGTACATCCAAGTTCTAGAACAACATATGCTCCCATCCAGACATCGTCACAGGGAAGACCTTGCATTTTCCAACATGACAATGCCAGACCACATACTGCATCAATTACAACATCATGGCTGCATAGAAGAAGGATCCGTGTACTGAAATGGCCAGCCTGCAGTCCAGCTCTTTCATCCATAGAGAACATTTGGCACATCATAAAGAGGAAGATGCGACAAAGAAGACCTAAGACAATTGAGCAACTAGAAGCCTGTATTAGACAAGATTGGGACAACATTTTTATTCCTAAACTTGAGCAACTTGTCTCCTCAGTCCCCAGACGTTTGCAGACTGTTATAAAAAGAAGAGGGGATGCCACACAGTGGTAAACATGGCCTTGTCCCAACTTTTTGAGATGTGTTGATGCCATGACATTTTAAATCAATTTATTTTTTCCTTAAAATTATACATTTTCTCAGTTTAAACATTTGATGTAATCTATGTTGTATTCTGAATAAAATATTGAAATTTTAAACTTCCACATCATTGCATTCTGTTTTTATTCACAATTTGTACAGTGTCCCAACTTTTTTGGAACCGGGTTTGGAAGTTTGATAATTGTTTTTGTTTGTCTGATGACTTTTGAGCCTGTAATTTCATGGATGTAATCTGAAACATTTATTACAAATAACGGTTCAAAACAAACCACGTTCAAATTGCTTACAAAATGTTTTTACACTACTGCCGTTGTATTTAAAAGTTTTAACACGTAAGCACTAAATGATTCCATTGTAACTTTATGCAAGGTGAATAAGAGATTAAACATCCTGATCTTAACCAGTTGCAGTTATAAATGTAGAAAAATATTAACTTATTGCTTTTGCAAACCAATATTAAATTGGCCACACTTGCATTGCAACATTATTACACTCTTCAATTTCTCACTTTTGTTTTATGCTGTTTTTTCCCTTCTGTAACAGTAATTCATACAGCATGGGTTGCAAAAAGCCTGTGTACTCTTAGTGCCGATCACAAACCCAGAGAAATGGCTTTCACGCTTGCTGATACTCTTCTGTCACAAATCACTCCTGCCACTCTTCTCTACCCACTCCACCCTGCACATTTTTTTTTTCACTTGTCTAACACACTCTCCATTACTTTGCGCAGTTGACCCCAAGGATTCCTCAACCCGAAATCCTACACCTTCCCCACCTCTTCTCCCTGCAACCGCACCACTCCACTGTTCTCCCCGTCATTCACACACACACATGTGCTCTTGTCCTACTCCTACTGACTTTAATTCCCCTTTTCTCCATCGCATACCTCCACCTCTCCAGGCTCTTCTCAACCTGCTCCCTACTCTCACTACAAATCACAATATCATCTGCAAACATCATAGTCCATGGAGACTCCTGTCTGACCTCATCTGTCAACCTGTCCATCACCACGGCAAACAGGAAAGGGCTCAGAGCTGATCCTTGATTCAGTCCAACCTTCACCCTGAACCAGTCTGTTGTTCCTACTGCACACATCACTGCTGTCTCACTATCCTCATACATGTCCTGCACCACCTCACATACTTCCCTGACACACCTGACTTCCTCGTACAATACCACATCTCCTCTCTCGGCACCTTGTCGTACACTTTCTCTAAATACACAAACACACAAAGCAACTCCTTCTGACCTTCTCTACACTTCATCAATATTCTCACAGAAAATAATGCGTCTGTAGTGCTGTTCCTCAAGATGAAACCATACTGTTGCTCACAGATGGTCACCTCTTCTTTTAGCATGGCTTCCATTACTCTTTCCCAGACTTTTTTTTAACTTACCGTAATTTCAGGACTATCAAGCGCACCCATATATAAGCTGCACCCACTGAATTTTACAAATATTTTTATTTTGAACATATATAAGCCGCACCTGTCTAAAAGCCGATGTCTACACTGAAACTAATGAACTTTACACAGGCTTTAACGAAAGACAAGAGCGATGCATGACAGTCACACAGGGAATAACATTGCAGAATTACTATAGGAGGCCGTCACTGAATGGGGTTTGGAAGAGAAACATCCAGCGATTGTAACAGACAATGCATCCAATATGAATGTCGCGGCTGGACTCGCAGGCATGACCCACATCCAATGTTTTGCGCACAGCCTGAATCTCGCCTCACAGAAAGCACTAAAGTTGCCAGCAGTGGAGCGACTCCTAGGCAGGATCAGACGTGTTACAAGCTTTTTCAGACGCAGCACCATAGCCAGCCACCAGCTAAAACAAAAGCAAAACCTGCTCCAGCTACCAAAACACAGGTTAATTACAGATGTCACGAGGTGGAATAGCTCTTTTGACATGATAGATTTTTAGAACAACCACCAGCCATCTGTGCAGCACTACTTTCAACAGAGGTCAGAAAGTGTGAAAAGGATGTCTTTACAATGAATGAAGCTGACATCACATGTGCTCAAGGCACTGAAGCCAATGAAGAATAAACTTTCTGTCATTGCACCACTTTATTCAAAGCTTGTCATGGGCACAGAAGAAAGCCCAGGACATCAAGGCTGCTATAGCACAAGATCTGGGAAAGAGATATGCCAATGAGAGGGAGACACTGTGCATGGCATCAGCACTGGATCCAAGGTTTAAGGATCTACCCTTTCTCTCTGAAATGGAGATCAAAGAGACCTACTCCAAAATGACGGATGCTGTGGTGGCTGCCATAAAGAAGCAACAGAATGTAAGCAAATAAATACATTAATAAATTAGTCTACTTGTTTTTATTAAATACATTACAATTTTAAGTGTATCAGTTAATGTATCTAACATTAGTTCATATTATATTTATAACATGGTTAATATAACAACATTCATTGGTTAAATTAAGTTTTAATAAAAAGTTGTACTTATTTCTATTTTGTAAATAATTAAAAATATGCAATAGGCTAATTTATCCTTATATCAGGTTAGATTGTGTTGTGAAAGTTAATGACAATTTACTGTAAATGTCATGTTTATTTTTTAGCAGCAAGACAGAAGTAGAGGAGACTGACCAGTCAAAGGATGTTGAAGATCACCTATCTGACTATGAAGATGGCTCTGCCTCCACCTCCCTGCAACCCATAAAGAAGCCAAGGAAATCATGTGCATTGGCTGACTTGCTTGGAATGATATTTGCCACTTCTGAAAACAACATGGCACCAAAATCTGCACATGATACTGCTGCATCTGAGATTAAGAGGTTTAGAGAAGAAAAACCTTTGCCCACTCAGTTGGTGGAAAGAACATGAAGATGCGTATCCTGAGCTTTACAAACTAGCAAATAGTTTCCTGTGCATTTCTCCACCGCAGGAGACATTGTAACTGCACACAGAAGTGCCCTGACATCTGAGCATATTGACCAGCTTATCTTTCTTCAGAAAAACCTTGACATTAAATAAAAAGACAAATATAAATACAAATGAAAGAAACCTGCAAAATCCAAGTTTAAAGGTTCTGAGACTGTTCAACATCTGTAAATATTTTATTGTTTATATTTGTTTTGTTTTCTTTAGGAATCCTGTAAGCACTTTATTTTTTCATTGATATTAAGCAGATATAATTCTTTTGTTCAGATCAAAATGTTAGGACACTGCATGCTACAATTGTAAACTGAAACTGTGAAGCTTTAAAAGCAGGGTCTAAAAATATATATGGTCTGTTTATAACAGCTAACATTTAATACATTTAATTTAACACATTTAATACATTTAAGAAATCCTGCAAGCACTTTATTTTTCCCCCTTTATTCATACTGCACATCAGGTGGCTCAATCATATTGAATGTTACAGGGGGCTAATTAATGCAAATGCAGTTCCCACTGTGTTCTGGTTAAATTAAAAAAACATTTTTTGCTAAGGTTTGCATATGGTGGTGTTCTTGGCAGCTTCCCTAAAACTTTATCCTATAACTAAAATAAGAAATATCCCAATATATCGCCTTGCTTACAATATCGCAATGTATCGCAACATATCGTATCGCAACCCCGTATCATGATACGTATCGTATCGCCAGAATCTTGCCAATACACAGCCCTACAATCAAGTCGAGCTTCTGTTGATGTATTTAACCCTATGGTAAAGTTATTGTGAAACAGCGCCTCACAGTGGCGAAGAGAAAAGTGGATTCTGAAAACAGAGCCTTTCAAAACCGATGGGATTCTGAGTATATGTTTACTGACACTGCCGGTAAACACGTGTGTCCTATTTGTGGAGCGAATGTGGCTGTAATTAAGGAATTGAATCTAAGACGGAACTACGAGACAAAACATCAGGAGAAGCTGAAAAACCTGAATGCAGAGCAGAAGATACAGAAAGTAAAAGAGTTAAAGAAGAATCTGACATTACAGCAGACGTTTTTCATCACAGTAAAATCACAAAGTGAAGCTGGTGTGAAAACAGAGGAGAAATCAGAGGCACACACATATATATATATATATATATATATATATATATATATATATATATATATATATATATATATATATATATATATATATATATATATATATATATATAGAGGAGAATTTCTGAAGAGCTGCATGATGAAGCTGTGAGATGTCTGGTGTTTGATAGGAGTTATTTTTATGGAGAGAAAAATATTTTAGTTATTTGAAGTTTAAGATATTTTTTTAATAAAATGGCATAAGAGCAAAGAAATCTGATTGTTTTGTGATTTTATCGTTTACTTAAAAGCACAATTTTTATTTATTTGTTCAGGGTCATATTTCTAACATGTATAATTTAATAATAATGGAGAGCTATTTATTTAAAGTTTAAGTTTATTTATTCTGGAATAATATTCCTGTCTGTTCTTATTCATATTTATGTTAAAAAAAACATTGTTTTAGTGTGTTCAATAAATGTTTATCCTGTTCGGCCTGCAACCTAAAGTGTGCTTTAAGTTTTGGCCCCCTGTGCAATTGAGTTTGACAGATAAATATCATTAATTATTAATAATAACATAATTAAAGGTAAATTGAGCAAATTTGTTATTTCAGATTTGTGTATCAAACTGGTAGCCCTTCACATTAGTCAGTACCCAAGAAGTAGCTCTCGGTGTCAAAAAGGCTGGTGACCCCTGCCTTACACACTCCAATCTCCGTCAGGTTGCATCTCCTATATAGAACATAGTCCACCTGTGTGCACCCTTCTTCGCTCTATACGTCACCCTATGATCCTCCTTCTGTGGTGAGACCTGCGAGGTTGTATGTTTTAGAGACAGTGGCATTTAGTAAAAGACAGGAGGCGGAGCTGGGGGTAACAGAGCTGAAGATTTTCCGACAAGGTTAGGGAGGCAAGATTGAGATGGTTTGGACATGTGCAAAGGAGGAACATGGGGTATATGGGTAGAAAAATGCTGAGAATTGAGCTGCCAGGAAGGGAGGTTCATGGATGTGGTGAGGGAAGACATGCAGGTAGTCTTTTTGGAAGAGGCAGATGTAGCAAACAGAAGGGTAAGGACACGGACGATCCGCTGTGGAAACCCCTAATAGGAGCAGCCGAAAGAAGAGGAATTCTAGATGCTTATATCTTCACAACGGAACAAATGTCTTTTTTTCCCCCAACAAAAATTGTCAAAACAATGTTGCAAAAAAAAAAAAAATTATTTTAAGCATGGTTGTCAACTTGCCATCTGCATTTATCATTACAACCAACACAAATGTTGATTTACACAAATTGCTTCACCTTGGATACACAAATGCTGTTTTTCTTTTTTATGAAAGTAACAAACCAGCATGAGTGTGGTATTATACTAAGCCTCTGATCCCTGGAGAGAACTCTGTCTAACAATCAGCTCTGGAGGAGACCGAACAAGACAAATGAAGCAGAGCAGCCTTGTTTATGCACCAATAGCTTCAAACTTCAGGCGAACAACATGATTACCGGTCAATGCAACCGAAATGGATGTTTACGAGAAATAAAGTCACAATTTAATTTTTATGTGGCAGAAAAAACTGAAACGTTTGGGATCATTTTAAAACTAAAACAAAGAAAACACTGTATAGTGAGGTCTGTTTTTGTTTTTAAAAAGGGTAATCTTTATGATTTTTATTTATACATTTGTATTTGCATTTTGATGTCATATGACATGCACTTAATGGGTTTAGTTTTTACAGATATTCTTGTATGCAATTTCAGGAAAAAAATGTACATTTTTCTAAAAAAGAAACATATTGCTTGTTCATTTTAAGAGACCGGTCTTCTTTCCTCTTGTACATGTAGTGTTGCTCTTCTTTAAAAAAAAAAAAAAAAAAAAAACAACAACAACAAAAAGTACTTCTTACTCAATTGATCAATGGAATAATCGGTAGAATACTCAACACTAAATTAATCAATAGCTACAGCCCTGATGCAGTGTAAGCTGTGTTTGCCCAAGGCGACTTAACTGGAAGCTTATAAAAACTTACATTTGTCTCACATAATAGTCTTGGAGTGTAGTGTTTTTTGTTTGCTTTCTTTGGTACTAAATAAACAAAGCTTTTATTTTATAATCTGTGTGAATGTTAAGGTTCAGTTGTCTGAAGCAGAGTTGTTTGAGGTATTTCTTCCTAGTGCGTTACCCATGAAGACAGCAACTGTCAGGACATAGCACAGGGCAGTGCAGGGACAAAGCCGGAGAGCTACAGTGCCCAACACAAGGACAGTAACACAGACAAAACTAAACACAAAACTAGTTATTTTAGGGAGATAAAATGTTTTTTTGTTGATGTTTCTGTCTACATGCTCAGTGCATCTCTATGATCATCCGTACAGGGAGAGTGCTGAGCACTGTGTGCTGCAGGTAATACACTGGCTAGGCATAAATACCTCATACAAGCCCACCACAAAACTTGCAAAAAATGCATTTTAATTTGTAAAGGTGTTCCTTCAATTAAAAACAACTAGTTTTAGATGTATATCTTCTTGTCTCTATGTCTAAAGTTTAGACAGTTCCTCAAGCGTCCCTTAGATGTTTAAAAGAAGGTTTTAAGGGAAGCAGACAAACAGCGCTTTTTCAACAGGTAAGGGTGTTTAATCGACCACGTCATCACGTTCATGTTATGAAGCGGACAAAAGCGTGACTGTAATAAATACCGTATAATAACTAAGACTGGGAAGTGTGAAATAATTAAGGGTCAGCTCCTACCTGCAGCCCTGATATCCGAGAAGAAATCAGTCTGGTCCTTCAGCCGCCACCACTCATGCACCAGCACCGCGATCACACACGGGAAGAGGATCAGTGCTAAGCTTCTCATGGACAAACTCAACAGAGATGCACAAGGAAATTAAAACGCAGCTCCTTTTGCACGTTAAGTTACAGATTTATCATATCTCAGGTCCATTGCGCACAAATGGACATCCTCGACCAATAATAGAAATGACGCTACGCTCTGATAAAGCTCGGACTCAGGAGTGCAGCATAATGCTGCGTTTACCTTGGAAGTAATTTTCCTCCGTGCATTCGGGCTAACCAGCTAATAATGACTGTCCATGTCAAAACAGCGTACTGTACTGTGAGGAATATATATTAAACAAGAGAATATGTTGACTGAATTAAAGAACATTTAAACACAAACCCCTACTTCCACGTGCGTTGCAACTGCACCCTGTGCAAATTCCACAAACCCGGAGACGGATCACTTGCGTATCTTCACTCCGATTTGTCGTTGGATCATATGCGCCCTACTGTCTTTACTCCCATTGGCCGTTGAATCACGTGCACCCCACTGTCTTCACTCCCATTGGTAGATGGCTCACCAAGTCGCTCCATATTTGTATAATGTCGCTCAGGGCGGCGGAAGTTGACATGACAAAAAACTAATTCCTTCGGCACCTTCTGCTTGAGGATGCCTCACACGTGCTCAATAGGGTTCAGGTCTGGAGAATTACTTGGCCACTCCGTCAACTGTCAACATCAGCTTCTTCAGCAAGGCAGTTGTCATCTTGGTGGTGAGGTTTTTTTATTGCTGCCTAAAATGCAATTAAATATATATTTTTAAGTCTCTATATAAAGATCAATTGGCTTTTTATTCTCCAGGTCTGATTTGGCTTTTCTGTTTCATCTTAAAAAGTTTAGGACTTTTTCTCTTACTTGTAGATGGTAACATGGAGTGCACTAAAATTATTATAAAATACAGTGAATGCATTAAATGTGCATGTGCTTTGAATGCAAATGTGTAATAAAAAGAAAACTTTAAAATCACAAAAATTCAGTGTGTTAAAATGTGTAATGTACAAACCCATTTGACATTTTAATGTGGGCATGTCTAATAATTGTCCAGGTTGCTTGCCTTTTATTTAAATTTTATCTATTAAAAAATTGACTTGAATAAGCTAAACTAAGAGTTGTACGTGTTTTCCATTTCTTATTTTTGGTGTCTGTGTTTTCACATATTTGTACTTGATCAATCTGCACACATTAACTTGTAATTTATATACAGTTGTGACAGAGGTTTACTTGGAATTAGAGCTGCTGCTATTAATTATTTTAGTAATCAAGTGTTCTAATGATTATTCAATCATTTGTTCAGTCAAGTAATCAGTAAGAAGTACTTTTTCTTTATTAAAGATCACTACTAAATGAGAGAGGAAAAAGACATCTTTTGAAATCAAAAGTAATTAGTTTTTATGTTTTTTAAAACATTTTAATGCTGAAATTGCATACAAGAATATAAGGGAAAACTAAACAAATGTATTGCATTTAGTTGCCATATTACATCAAAATGAAAACAATACAGCTACGTTCAGTTATGGGAAACTACTTATTTAATTAAACCAAATTATTCTCTCATGTATTTATTCATTAAATCTCGCACAGTATCGTGATGTGGTATTCTTGTCATTTGTACAGTGTTTTTACTTTGTTTAATTTAAAATTATACCAAACTTGGGGAACCGTCTGGCGTTTTCTTTTGCCTGAATCTTCGCCTCACTGGTTTCTCCTTGTTCCTCCATTTTTCATTCTGCGGCGTCTTCTGTGTTACCTGTCCAGATCGTTCCAGAGTTTAGCGGGTAGTGAGTGTGGGAAACACAGTGCTCCGTTTTTAGTTAAATGGACTAAACAATAAATTTTTGTAACTGAATTATTCGAGAAATCGTTACAGATCTATTTGGGATGCAATGTTTTGGTAGGTGTTACAAGTTGCATTGCCTCCACCAGCTTGCCTCTTCCCCAGGTATGTGATGCACATGCACCATTTCATCCACATGATATAAAAAAACATGATTCATCATCATAAAACCACTATTTTTCTTTCCTTTGAACATGGGTCTAGTTAAAATTTACTTGAATTTTATTCAATTAACTATTCAAGGGTCAATAAATCCTGTGATATCAATTGAAACATAAAATGAATGAAATTATTCATTATTAATATTATCCAGGCATTACTTTCAAAAGGCATTGCTGTTTTATGCTCATTACCTACTCGTGTCTCTAATTGTGGCTTCTTCCTCAACTGACACTAATCTAAACCATTGTCATTTAGCTATTGATGATCCACATTTAGATATGCATACCAGTATTTTTTATTAATTTTTAATAAAAGACCAAGACCAACTATGGGAGTTTCATTTCAATAAGCATTACAGGTGCATCTCTATATAACTACCTAAAATACTAGAACTACTCTAGAATAACTACCATACCTAGATCCCGCTCCGCTGCCTACAAATTGGGGCTCGCCACCAGGGACAGAGTACAAGGCTGCGTCTTATGTGTGCAGAGCTGTGAAGGAAGCAAACCATTGTTCCAATGTCCACCAAGAAACCCCAGCCTGCCTGCCTCAACGACTACGGCCCTGTAGCCCTGACCTCACTAGTGATAAAATGTTTTAAAAGACTGGTCAGAGACTTCATCACTACCAAACACACTGGATCTTCTTCAGTTCACATACCCCCAGAACCGCTCTACTGAGGACACCATTGCTTATCATCTTTACACAATGATGAGCCACCTAGACTACAGAAAAGAGAATTATGCAAAAATGCTGTTTGTGGTCTACAGTTAAGCGTTCAACACCATAATTTTCGCCACGCTTACCTTCAAGTTAAAGGCCTGCCGCTGAGTCAATGGATCGCCAACAGACCACAAGCCATACAGGTGGGCAAACATACCTCATCCACCCTCACTATCAGCACTGGAGCTCCCCAGGGTTGTGTTCTGAGCCCCCTGCCATACTCACTGTACACACATGACTGTGTGGCCACTTACAACTCCACCACCATCAAGTTTGCTGATGACACTGTTGTGGTGAGCCTGATCTCCAACAACGATGAGACGGCCTACCTACAAGAGATTAAAAACCTGGAGAGATGGTGCCAGGAGAACAATCTTCTCCTGAACGTCAGCTAGACTAAGTAGTTGATAGTAGACATCAGCACGAAGCAGGAGCGGTCATACCAACCACTACACATCAACAGGACCCCAGTGGAGAGAGTAAACAGTTTCACATCAACACCCTGGTGAAGAGGGCCCGGCAGCGTCTGTACCATCCGAGATGCTTAAGGGACTTTAAACTACCCTCTCAGGTGGTAAGGACCTTTTACACTTGCACCATTGAGAGCGTCCTGATGGGTAGCATCACTTTCTGGTTCGGGAACAGCACCATGCAGGACAGGCGAGAGAGTATGGTGCGGTCAGCTAAACATTATCATCCGCACCGAGCTCCCTGACCTGCAGTACTTCTGCTAGACCAGGGCAAGGAAGATTGTGAAGGACTTCAGCCATCCCAACAATGGACTATTTTCTTTGTTGCATTCAGGAAAGCGCTTCCTCTCCTGAAAGCAAACACAGAGAGAATGAGGAGGAGCTTCTTCCCACAGGCCTTTCGGAGTTTAAACCAGGAAACACCCAGGATCTTGTACTGGACCTCTCTTTCCATCTTTACTTATTTCTGCAACTTTTTTGCACTATTATGACACCTTAACTCTAGACTGTCACTTCAACTCTGAACTTGCACAGCAGTGTCACTTTATACCACACTATTCTGCACATGGACATTTTAAGGACAATCACACTAAATCACTTTAATTTGCACTGTAAATATCTGCCATACACATCCATCCCCGCCTAGATTAAAATATATACATATTTTCTATAGTTTATACTTTTTTTATTTATCTACTTTATTTATTTATCATTATAGGTCCCCTGGTGGTCTAGTGGTTACGATGCGGCACTCTCACCGCTCTCAAACATGCGGATGATTTATTTATTTATTTATTTATACTTATATTCTATTCCTTTTTTCATGCTTAAATGCTGGACAGTCATATTAAGCATTTCATTGCATGTCGTACTCTGTATGTATAGTGTATGTGACAAAATTTAAAATAGAATTTTGAACAGCTAATAAAAAACCGGGATTATATATTGGAGACTCGTGGTGTCACACTCTAATCAACTAATTAAATCCAAACCCCTGCAAAGGTCTAGGCTACACAATCATGGGGAAGTCAGATCATGACAGTTGTCCAGAAGACGATCATTGACACCCTGCACATGGAGGGTAAGACACAAAAGGTCATCGCTAAAGAGGCTGGCTGTTCACAGAGTGCTGTATCCAAGCACATTAATGGAAAGTTAACTGGAAGGAAAAAAAGTGGTAGAAAAAGGTGAAACAAAGCCCATTCAAGAATTTGGGGGAGATTCACAAAGAGTAGACTGCAGCTGGAGTCAGAGCTTCAAGAGCCACCACACACAGACGTATCCATGGGCTACAACTGACGCATTCCTTGTGTCGTCACTCCTGAACCAGAGACAACGTAATAGGTGTCTTAACCAGGCAAAGGACAAGAACCAGACTGGACTGTTGCTCATTGGGCCAATGTCGTCTTTTTAGATGAAAGGAAAGAAAATTTTGCATTTCTTTTGGAAATCAAAGTCCCAGAGTCTGGAAGAAGAGAGGAGAGGCGCAGACTCCAAGTTGCTTGAGGTCCAGTGTAAAGTTTGCACAGTCAGTGGTGGATTGGGGAGTCAGGTCATCTGCTGGTGTTGGTCCACTGTGTTTTATCAAGTCAAAGTTCAGCACAGCCATCTACCAGGAAGTTCATGCTTCCCTCTGCTGACCAGCTTTATGGAGATGCTGATTTCATTTTCCAGCAAGATTTGGCACATGCTTACATTGCCAAAAGCACCAAAAGTTGGTTAAATGACCATGGTGTTGGTGTGCTTGACTGGCCAGCAAACTCACCAGACCTGAACCCCATAAAGAATCTATGGTGTATTGTCAAGAGGATAATGAGATACAAGAGACCAAAACATGCAAAGGAGCTGAAGGCCACGGTCAAAGAATCCTGCCTCCATGCCACGCAGAATTGAGGCAGTAATTAAAGCAAAAGGAGTCCCTACCAAGTATTGAGTACATAAACAGTAAATTACATACTTTCCAGAAGACCAACAATTCACTAAAAGTTTTTTATTGGTCTTATGAAGTAATCTAATTTTAGGAATTGAGCGTGAATTGGCGTTTTTGTAGAAATGTGAGCCAAAATCATCAACATTAAAAGAAAAAACACGTGAAATATATCAGTCTGTGTGTGATGAATCTATATAATATACGAGTTTCACTTATTGTATTTAATTACTAAAATAAATAAACTTTTTAATGATATTTTAATTTATTGAGATGAACCTGTGCATGAACAGTGGGTACGGAAAGTATTCAGACCCCTTTAAATTATTCACTCTGTGTTATATTGCAGCCATTTGCTAAATCATTTGAGTTCATTTCTTTTCCTCATTAATGTACACATAGCACACCATATTGAAAAACAGAATTGTTGACATTTTTGCAGATTTATTAAAAAATGAAAACTGAACTATCACATGGTCCTAAGTATTCAGGCCCTTTACTGTGACACTCATATTTAACTCAGGTGCTATCCATTTCTTCTGATCATCCTTGAGATGGTTCTACACCGTCATTTGAGTCCAGCTGTGTTTGATTATACTGATTGGACTTGATTAGGAAAGCCACACACCTGTCTATAGAAGACCTTACAGATCACAATGCATGTCAAAGCAAATGAGAATCATGAGGTCAAAGGAACTGCCTGAAGAGCTCAGAGACAATTGTGGCACAGATCTGGCCAAGGTTAAAAAAAATTTCTGCTGCACGTAAGGTTCCTAAGAGCACAATGGCCTCCATAATCCTCAAATGGAAGACGTTTGGGACGACCAGAACCCTTCCTAGAGCTGACTGTCCGGCCAAACTAAGCTATCAGGGGAGAAGAGCCTTGGTGAGAGAGGTAAAGAAGAACCCAAAGATCACTGTGGCTAAGCTTTAGAGATGCAGTCGGGAGGTGGAAGAAAGTTATAGAAAGTCAACCATCACAGCAGCCCTCCACCAGTCGGGGCTTTATGGCAGAGTGGCCCGACGGAAGCCTCTCCTCAGTGCAAGACACATGAAAACACCTGAAGGACTCCAAGATGGTGAGAAAGAAGATTATCTGGTCTGATGAGACCAAGATAGAACTTTTTGGCCTTAATTCTAAGCGGTATGTGTGGAGAAAACCAGGCACTGCTCATCACCTGTCTAATACAGTCCCAACAGTGAAGCATGGTGGTGGCAGCATCATGCTTTGGGGGTGTTTTTCAGCTGCAGGGACAGGACGACTGGTTGCAATCGAGGGAAAGATGAATGCGGCCAAGTACAGGGATATCCTGGATGAAAACCTTCTCCAGAGTGCTCTGGACCTCAGACTGGGCCGAAGGTTTACCTTCCAACAAGACAATGACCCTAATCACACAGCTAAAATAACGAAGGAGTGGCTACACAACAACTCCGTGACTGTTCTTGAACGGCCCAGCCAGAGCCCTGACTTAAACCCAGTTAAGCATCTCTGGAGAGACCTAAAAATGGCTGTCCACCAACATTTACCATCCAACCTGACAGAACTGGAGAGGATCTGCAAGGAGGAATGGCAGAGGATCCCCAAATCCAGGTGTAAAAAACTTGCATCTTTCCCAAAAAGACTCCTGGCTGTAATAGATCAAACGGGTGCTTCTACTAAATACTGAGCAAAGTGTCTGAATACATAGGACCATGTAATATTTCAGTTTTTCTTTTTTAATAAATCTGCAACAATGTCAGCAATTCTGTGTTTTTCTGTCAATATGGGGTGCTATGTGTACATTAAGAAAAATGAACTTAAATGATTTTAGCAAATGGCTGCAATATAACAGAGTGAAGAACTTAAGGGGGTCTGAATACTTTCCGTACCCACTGTACCATATATTTCAGATTGGGACAAAATCTTAGTGATTATCTAAATTGTATCCAGTCACTCATTACTCGGACCCTGAAAATGAAAGAGCCATTGATTCTTCCCTGATCTCCAGCTAAAACACCATCAGATATGTGGATTCTGCTGTAGGCTAGAATTGTGTGGCCCCATGTTCCTCACTCCTCCTAAATAACACTGACCTCATTTCCAAACAGTGATATAAACAGGGAAAATTTGATTTTTTCTTGAAAAAGATCTTTCTAACTCAACAGTGTGGTTGACAAGACCAAACCTGCTATGCAATTTAACATTTTCCACATTCAACAGTGCAAATTAACTGTGTCCCTGTTTTGCAAATAACAGATTATACTTCTTTCAAAATGCTACTAAACACCCTTATACATTTTACAGAAGAAAATAAGTAAAATGTTAAACATCATTTGTAATTATCTGGCAGGTTAAACCATCTGTGATGTAATTTAAACTAATATGTTTTGAGTGTAGAACCCAGCCATTAGGGTTGCACAAGCCAGTGCACTCTTAGTGCCAGTCCCCAAGCCCAGATAAATGGGGAGGGTTGCGTTAGGAAGGCCATCCAGCGTAAAATGTGCCAAATCAAATATGCCGATCAGGAATCAGAATTTCATACTGGATCGGTCGAGGCCCGGGATACGAACAACTGCCACAGGTATTATTAGCCAACAGGGTACCAGTGGAAATTGGGCTACTGTTGGCCAAAGCAGAGGAGGAAGACATCTACAGAGACAGCAAGAAAAGAAGTGTAGGAGGGTGGAGGTTCAGGTTGGTGCTTTAAATGTTGGTACTATGACTGATAAAGGGAGAGAGTTAGCTAATATGATGGAAAGAAGAAAGGTGTGTTCAGGAGACCAAGTGGAAAGGAACATTGGAGGTGGGTTTAAACTGTTCTATTATGGTGTGGATGGAAAGAGAAATGGTGTAGAGGTGATTCTGAAGGAAGAGTACAGTAAGAGTGTAGTGGAGGTGAAGAGAGTTTTTGATAGGGTGAGGAACATGAAGTTGGAAGATGAAGGGGTGATGATAAATGTCATCAGTGCCTATGCTCCACAAGTGGGCTGTGAGATAGAGGAGTATGGAGGCATGTAGGTGATTGGTGGGGGAATGAGGAAGTGCAGGAAAACATATGGAGAAAGAGGTTGGCTGGGAAGGATGTGCTGCAAGTTACAGCAATAAAGGATGGAGATGGAAATGTGTTGACTAGTGAGGAGAGTGTGTGTTGAGAAGAAGGAGGAATTATTTTAAGCAGCTGATGAATGAGGAAAATGAGAGAGAGAATTTTGTATGGTGTGGAGATGGTGAAGCAGGAAGTGGATAGGATAAGTAAGGAGGAAGTGAGAGCAGCAGGAAAGATGGTAAGGAGAGATGGCAGTGGAGTTTTTAAACCTGATTGTTTAACAAGACTTTGGAAGGTGAGAGGAGGCTTGAAGATTGGAGAAGGAGTTTGCTGGTACAGATTTTTGAGAATAAGCTAGATGTACAGACCTGCAGTAACTACAAGGGAATAAAAGTTGATCAGTCACACCATTAAGTTATCAGAATAAGTAGTGGAAGCCAGGCTGAGAGAAGAGGTGACCATCTGTGAGCAAAAGTATGGTTTTATACAGAGGAAGAGCACTACAGATGCAATATTTGCTTTGAGAATGTTGATGGAGAAGTATAGAGAAGGTCAGAAGGAGTTGCATTGTGTGTTTGTGGATTCAGAGAAAGCGTATGACAGGGTGCCGAGAACGGAGTTGTGGTATTGTATGAGGAAGTCAGGTGTGGCAGAGAAGTATGTAAATATGGTGCAGGCCATTGTGAACAGTGTTACAGGAGTGAAGTGTGCAGTAGAAACGAGAGACTGGTTCAAGGTGGAGGTTGGATTGCATCAAGAATCACCTCTGAGCCCTTTCCTGTTTGCAGTGGTGACTGACAGGTTGAGGTACAAGGTCAGACAGGAGTCTCCATGGACTAGGATGTTTGCAGATAATACAGTGGAACCCGGTTATGTCTATGTCCTAGGGGGTCGCCAAAAAGCATCGAGGTAACCGATGATCGAGATAAACAAAAATCAAAATGGCGGCAATATATTAATGTGCTTGAAATTTCTTTATGTACATGATGTGCGTTAATAAATGAGAATGTGCATGCACGTGTTTTTGGAGGGTTTTTTACACAACAGCGTTGCCGCGATTTGTTTGATGAAGGCATGCTATAAAAATGTACATACGTTTGTTAACAACAAAAGGCATAAGTGCACCTACTAACAGCAGAGATTTACCAGTATACAATACAAACCACCGTCCATTCTCCATACAAACCTTTATTATATTCTCCAACATTATAAACACACAGATCGCTCAAAAAAAACAAACAAAAAAAACAAACAAAAAAAAAAAAACAACAGCGGCTGCACAGTGCCGTCTCACATTTAGTCCACATGTGGAAGAAAAATAAAAAAAACAGTAACTAAGTTTCTGAAAACTTATGACCATCAGGCTGAAGTAATCCGCACAAACACACAAAGCAAAGTGTCCAAAAAAACTTATGTCCGCGATGCCGAGGGGGAGATAAGCCGAGAGGGAGAGAGAGAAAGAGAGAGAGTTTGTGAATGGAAAAATAGGGAAATTCAAAAATACTGCAACTGGCGGCACGGCGCAAAGCCGGAAAAAAAACCCGGAAGATCCAAAACCGAACCCGAAACCAAAAACGAGGGACAGAAAAGTCTCAAACCCGAAGGGGGCGTGGCAGGTGCTTTCTCGGCCGCTTTCTCTGAAGCTCCCGGCTTCAACTCCTTACCAAGAGAGCCGTGCTCCTTACCGAGAGCCGTGCTCCTTACCGAGAGCCGTGCTCCTTACCCTGCTCGCCAGCGCGCTCGGTAAGGAGCACGGCTCTCTCGGTAAGGAGCACGGCTCTCTCGGTAAGGAGTTGAAGCCGAGCGCCGCGCTCCCGTTCATCGCATAACATTTAACAGAAAAATGCATATGTGCACTTACTAACAGCAGGGATTCACCAGTATACAATACAAACACCTGTAGTATCTGTAAGGTCTGATTTTTCCGCCACTTTCGCGAGTTCTTCTGCGGCTGCACAGTGCCGATCGACATAACTGACGTTAAAATTTCTAATTTTTTCCCCCTTGTGCTCGAGATATTGGGGTTTCACGACATAAAAAAAGTCGACATAACCGATAAAAAATGCTAAGAAAAAGCGAGAATTTGGCGGTTCCACTTCAAAACGTCGACTTAATAGGGTTGTCGAGGTAACCGAGGGAGAGATAACCGGGTTCCACTGTATTGTGATTTGTAGTGAAAGTAGGGAGCAGGTGGAAAAGAGCCTGGAGAGATATGCGCTGGAGAGAAGTGGAATGAAAGTCAGTAGGAGTAAGACAGAGTACATGTGTGTGAATGAGAGGGAGAGCAGTGGAGTGGTGCAGTTGCAGGGAGAAGAGGTGGAGGAGTTTAGGTACCTGGGATCAAGGAGAGTGTTTAAGAGAAGTGAAAAAAAAAAAGAGTGCAGGCAGGATGGAGTGGGTAGAGAAGAGTGGCAGGAGTGATTTGTGATAGAAGAGTATCTGCAAGAGTGAAAGGGAAAGTTTATAGGACTGTGGTGAGACCTGCTATTTTGTATCGTTTAGAGAACAACTATAGAATATACTATACTTTAATATAATATACTACTATACTAAACTAGAAAATATACAATATCAACATGATAAACTCTATATGGCATGAAACAAATGTAAATTAAATTCCAATTGGCAAAGTACTTTTGAAATGTAAATGCTGACAAGCATTCACTTCAGCATATTGCATGCAATTATAGGAATGTAGAACAGAGTGATTGCTTCTTTAATTTACTGTTAAAGTTACTGCATTGTTTACTGCACAGTGTATTGAATACAAACAAAAGTTAGAATCCACCTTACACCAAACTTTACACCAAAAGTCCAATTCAAATAAAAACCAACATTTTTTCAAAGCTTCTATACAAGTCCCCTCTAAAAGTATCAAGGTCAAGGTCAGTTATTATTTGGCTGTTGCTATACACCCAAGACATTTCTATAGTGGGCATAGGACTTCATATTAGATGTTTGCTAAGGTCTCTTTTGTCCACAAATGACACAATCACACAAAAAGACCACAAAACTTTAGGTGGCAAGACTACCTCAAAGTGGATGATTTACTGATTTATAAAAAAACAAAATAAGTGTATTAGGGTAAAGAAATGTATTATTGAATGCACAGCAATCTCAATGTTGCCAAAATGAGCATGGGTTATTAGACAAAGGGAAGTATGGAGAAAAATGAGGAGTGATCTCTTCTTTGGGAAGTGTTTATCTAAGCACTGTGATTAGAAGAAGCTGCTTCTCATCATTCCTTGAAAATGTGGCTGAGATGTTCTATAAGTCCCTCCAGCTCTGGGTTCCCCCCTAATTCTGCAATCAGTCTGTATGCCTCCTTCTCTAGCTCATGCAGCTTCTTTTTAGTGTAAGCAAAAGAGCCCACTTTCTCCAAATAATCAACACAGTAACGCTTAACATCTTCATCCTCTGTGCGCTGGCGTAAAATGTTCTGCACCTGTGTGCTATGAAGCTGTGTACGAATGGCGTGAATGGTGGGAAAGGAGAATTTTCCCTCAGTCAGGTCTTCACAGAAGCTCTTGTTTGCACCATATTCACGTGAGCAGAGGTTGGCATAGTCATCGCGTATCTGGAACAAGAGCCCGAGTGTGTCTAGTAGGGGCTTAAGGTCACAGCTCCATTCTGAGAACAGCTGCATGAGGCCCACTGCTAGGCCGAATAATCCACCAGTCTTGCGTAGTACCATGCCATGGTACTCTGCTTCACTTGGGCAAGTGTATGTGTCACGCCAGTGGATGTCCAGACCTTGGCCACGATGCAGCTCTAGCAGCTGCCGAGTGAACACATGCACAGCCTCAGGATGTTCCAGCGTCAGCACCTTCTCGAGGCCAAGAAAGTAGACATAGTTTGCAGAGTTTATAACTGACGGTACACCATAGATGCTGTGAGCTACCGGGAAACCACGCCGCAACTTGGAGCTGTCCTCAATGTCATCAATTAAGAGACTGGCATTATGCAGCATTTCTGTTACCTCAATGATCACCTAGACAAAAAAAAAGAGAAAGAAAAAAAAAGATAAACTATATTTTAGTTTCATCAAGCTAGAAACTTCATTTTAAAACATACATTTATCTGGATATTGTTAACACTGCAGTAATGGTGAAATTCTACTTTTGTACACGATCACCATTAAGGTGGTGATGATGGAGTGGACTTTGAGAAAACATACAGCAGTTCTGAACAATAAACAGCATCCCCTCATCCCCTTTTCCATACATGGCTAATCCATTATAAAAAAAAAAGCTAAAAAAAAAACAGCACCCTTTTCCTACTAGCTCTGTCTTCCTGTATGTCTCTGTTCATGTCTGCAGCCCAAAGTTTCTGTATTGAGCATTAAATATGTACAGTTATATGTATACTATTTTTAAAGTGCTGAGATATAATATGATATGCATGAAATTACTATAGAAGATGAAATGTCTGAATTATTACTGGGCATAAACTCAAACAAATGACAAAGCATAATAATAATAATAATAATAATAATAATTTATTATTATCATTATAATATAAACATGCTCTTACCTGGAGTTTATCCTCAGGTACATTGAGCCAGTGGTTGAAAGCTTGGGACAGTTTGGTTCGGATTTGTTTTCCTAGGAATTTAGTTTAAAAAATAAAAAATAAATAAATAAATTACATTCATGAAAATGACATTTACAATTTCAATGTTATCTATTATGAAAACAATTCCTTGCCATGGAACAATGCCATATCTGAAACAGATGCAGTGTTCCAGATGCAATTTATTAATTTTCTTACAGTGCGTTTTCTTTTCTCATGCTTATGCATCACTGTTTTACTTCCATGCCACACAAATGCGGCTTTGCATAACTTGCAAGTACCGTTTTATATTTTGTGTTTAATATAAAAAAAAATGTTCCCATTCCTTGGATGACTTAGGACACTTGTTCCTGCTGCAGGTAGACCCTGTACTGTCCGCCATTTTTGGCTTTTATCTTGCAGTCATGCTAACCCTTAATCGATTAATCGACAGCATTCGTTGACAACGAATTAAATTTTCAATTAGTGTATATATACTGTTTTAATGCCCTGCTACATCATCAATACTAGCTTTATTTCCCAAATAATTTATACAATATTTGATTCAAAGTAGGGCTGTAACAACTAATCGATAATAATTGATAATGAAATTAGTTGAATAAGAATGCCGTTATCTATTATTCGAGCTGCTAAAGTTAGGGTTTAGTGTGACTTTTTCAGAGGTGGGTAGAGTAGCCAAAAATTTTACTCAAGTAAAAGTACTGTTACTTCAGAATAATATGACTCAAGTAAAAGTAAAAAGTAGACATCCAAATAATTACTTGAGTAAAGTAAAAAAAGTACTTGGTGAAAAAAATACAAGTACTGAGTAACTGTTGAGTAACATCTGATTTATTTTTTAACACAAGACAACAATCAGACAGACAAAAATACAAAATTATCTTTAGGCAAATTATGGCTCATCCTAACAATAAAATAAATTAAAATTAATTAATTACAAAATAGCTTAAATTAAAATGACTCAGGTAAATTCAAGTACTAAATAAATAAAATAATAATAAAATAAAAATAAATACGCACAAGTAACACAAATTTCCAAACCTTTATACTTTTTTTACCAGACAGAACTAGAACGAGGCAGCCCATAAATTCTCATAAACTGTGTGTGTGTCTCTAGTGACAGAACAAAAGAAGGAAACACACACACATTTCATACCAGGCATGCTGAACACCTCATAATGTAGCTGCTCTCTCGCACTTTTACTAAGGTAAACATGCTTTCAATATGAGGCCAGGGGTGCGAGTTTTATTCCTCGTTTGTGTCTGCATTGCCGAAGGTTGATTCTGACATGTTTGTGTTGCTAACTAACCCGTTCCACCGCTGAGATTGAGTATGGTAACGTGACGAGACTGCACAACTATGTTTGATTGGTGAAACACAGTCACGTGGTAGAGCCTTAGCGGAAGTTTCTCTCTCTGTCAAAATAAAACATTAAAATTGATGTGTAGAATCCCAAAGAGTTCAAAAGAAAAGTAACGAGCTCATTGTAGCCTAATGTAGCGGAGTAAGAGTACAGTTTCTTCTTCACAAATCTACTCAAGAAAAAAGTATAGTGATCTATACTCCTAGAAGTATATATTTTTCAAAAACTTCAAGGAAAAGTAATTGAGTAAATGTAACTCGTTACTACCCACCTCTGGACTTTTTTTTACAGCAAGAAACAACCCAGCATTAGTACATTTGTTCAAACAAGAAATCTTCACTATAGGCTTCATAAAAACTTTCTTTCGGCTTCTCCCGTTAGAGGTCGCTACAGCGGATCCTCCGCACTTTTTAATTTTTGGCACGTTTTTACGCTGGATGCCCTTCCTAACGCAACCCTCCCCAATTTATCCGGGCTTGGGATCAGCACTGAGAGTGGCTGGAGATGGTTCCCTGACCGGGAATCGAACCCGGGTCGCAGCGGTGAGAGCACTGCATCTTAACCACTAGACCACCAGGGGACCACTATAGGCTTTATAATGTCTTTAAAAAAAAAAAATAAATAAAAAAAAAATTAGCAAAAGCCACATATTGAGTTTAACTATCTTTTAATTAAAATTACACTTTTATACTTTCATACCCCAATTTAGAGTTTTATATAGTTATAATAAGCGAAACATCTAATTAATTTTATTATTAATAATCTTTATCCGATTAATAAAAAAAAAAAAACAAAAAAAAACAACCTGCATGTCTTCCTTCACCACATCCATAAACCTCCTTCCTGGTGGCTCCATCCTCAGCATTTTACTGATAAAACCTATCCTCTACACATGTCCAAACCATCTCAATTGTGCCTCCCTCAACTGTCCCCTAATAAACTAATTTCTAATCCTGTCCATCGTCTTTCGCTATTGCAGATTGCTTCTATCACAAATCACTCCTGCCACTCTTCTCCACCACTACACCCTGCCTGCACACTTTTCTTCACTTCTCCAACACACTCTCTTACACAGTCCCATGGCTTGCTCATCAGGGATAAATGCACACCATGCACCTTGACTGTTGATTTCTGTAAAGCTGCTTTGAGACAATGTCTGTTGTGAAAAGCGCTATACAAATAAACTTGACTTGACTCTCAATTACTTTGCACTGTTGACCACAGGTACCTGAACTCCTCCACCTTCTCCACCACTTCTCCCTGCAACCGCACCACTCCACTGACCTCCCTCTCATACACACATGTACTCTGCCTTACTCCTACTGACTTTCATTCCCCTTCTCTCCAGCAGGTACCTCCACCGTTCCAGGCTCTTCTCAACCTGCTCCCTACTACATGGAGTCCATGAAGACTCCTGTCTGACCTTGTCCCTTAACCTGTCCATCACCACTGCAAACAGGAAAGGGCTCAGAGCCGATCCTTGATGCAGTCCAACCTCCACCTTGAACCAGTCCGTCGTTCCTACTGCAAATTTCATTGCTGTCACACTATCCTTATACATGTCCAGCACCACCCTCACATACTTCTTACACACCTGACTTCCTCATACAATACCACAACTTCTCTCTCGGCACCCTGTCGTACACTTTCTCTAAATCCACAAACGCACAATGCAACTCCTTCTGACCTTCTCTATACTTCTCCATCAACATTCTCAAAGCAAAAAATGCGTCTGTAGTGCATGAAACCATACTGTTGCTCACAGATGGTCACCTCTTCTCTCAGCCTGGCTTCCACTACTCTTTCCCATAACTTCATGTTGAGTGATTAATTTTATTCCCCTGTAGTTACTGCAGGTGTGCACATCTCCCTTATTCTTAAAGATCAGTACCAGCACACTCCTTCTCCATTCCTCAGGCATCCTCTCCCCTTCCAAAAATATTTTAACAACCTTGTTAAAACCTCCACTGCCATCTCTCCTAAACGTCATGCTTTTACCGGTATGTCATCTGGTTTAACCGACTTTCCACTCTACATTCTCTTGCTCTCACTTCCTCCTTACTAATCCTATCCTGCTTCACCATCTCCACACTATCTAACCTTCTCTCTCTCTTCCCTGAGGTCTTCCACTAGTCTTCCGCCTTCAGTTTCCAAATTCTTAATTTTCTTTCAGTCCTCACTCTCCTCCTCTTCTTTTTCACCTCCAAAACCATCCTACACACCACCATCCAATGCTGTCTAGCTACACTGTCCCCTGCCAACACCTTACAGTCTCCAATCTCCTTCAAGTGGCATCTCCCACATAGAACATAGTCCACCTGTGTCCACCTTACTCCACTCTTATGTCACCCTATGAACCTCCTTCTTGTTAAAATAAAAGTATTCACCACTGCCATTTTGCCATTGCTAATATCTACCACCATCTGCCCTTCCACATTCCTCTCCTTAAAACCATACCTACCCATCATCACCACCTTATCACCTCTGTTTCCTTCACATATATGCCAAATAAAATCTGCCCTATTTACTAATCTTTCATTCCTAGGTACACCATCTACCACGTCATCTAACTCACTCCAGAATTTTTCCTTCCCCTCCATCTCACAACCCACTTGTGGCGCATAAGACCTGATGACATTTATCAACAACACTTCAATCTCCAGCTTCACTTTATTTACCCTACAGAAACTCTCTTCACCTCCGCTACACTCTACTGTACTCTTCCTTCAGTATCACCCCTACATCATTTCTCTTTCCATCCACTCCCTTATAGAACAGTTTAAACCCACCTCCAATGTTTCTGGCCTTACTCCCTTTTACTCAGTACTATGACTGGTAAAGGGAGAGAGTTAGCTGATATGATGGAGAGGAGACCCACATGTAAAGTACCAACCCTAACCTCCACTCTCCTCCACGTCTCCTTACCCTGCCTGCTGTCTCTGTAGATGTCTTCCTCCTCTCCTTCTCCTCCTTTGGCCAACAGTAGCCCAATTTCCACCGGTACCCTGTTGGCTAATAATACCTGTGGCGGTAACCTTGACCGATCCGGCATGAATTTCTCTGTTGTGATCCGCATATATGATTTGGCACATTTTACGCTGGATGCCCTTCCTAACACAACCCTCCCCATTTATCCGGGCTTGAGACCAGCACTAAGAGTGCACTGGCTTGTGCAACCCTAATGACTGGGTTCATAAAACCCTAAATCTGGGTATTTATGTATAAAAGTGTTTTTTTTTTTTTTTTAAAGCACAAGTACATAAAATGGAGCTTATTCATACAATGATGGTAGATGACGGAGAGGGGAGCTTATCAAAGTTAAAACTAATCAATCGGGAGCTGTTGGGTCATGGTGTGGTTCAACCAGGGCATCATAGAACCGCCATAGTCACTTGGTGGTATTTACTTAGCACGAACATACAGTTCAGCTTCGGTTCAGCGGCAAGCGGAACATTTTGAGAGGAATAAATGATGGAAAAACTTCTCCTGACTAACTTGCCATAGTACTCGAGGCCAAATTGGCAAAAAAAATTTAAGTTGTTGAAAAGAAGGCTTTGGGCTTAATTTATTAGATATCAGCATTTTATTTATTTATATCATTCTATTAATAGATTGGTGTGCTTAGAGTAACAGAGTATTTTTACATAACCTGAGCTGATTAAGCAAGAGCCTTGTGATTAAAATTATAATAGGAACATTATAGCCATAATAAAATCATAGTACTCTGATATTTAAGTACATTTGAAGGCAAATTTTACTCAAGTAAAAGTTCAAAATGTATTTCTACTTTTACTAACGTACATGCTTTGTGGACTTTGTCCACCACTGTCACCAACCCAGAAGATCTGTTGTATTGCTCAATAACATGCTATTTGCTAAAAAATACAAAAATAAAAAATTACCTGGTAGTTGCAGCAGGTAGTTATATGGTTCAAGCAGAATCCTTTCAGTAGCTTCTTCCTCAAGATTGTCCATCCCTTGCAATTTCCACAACTCAGTAAAATCTGTCATTAATAAAAAAAAAAAAAAAAAAAAAAAAAAAAACAGGTATAAGAAGCAGAATATACACTTCATCTGGCAGAGGCTAATGAACAAAAACTAAAACACTACATCATTTAATGTGCTATGCCTGCTTATTTATTAGGTCTGTCATATGTCTTCTGTCAATCCTCCCGTCTCACGCACCAATTTTTATTTTTTTCAGTCCACTTTAATACAATTATTTGAACAAATGCACATTTATGCAGACCATATTATCAGCAGAATAACTATTGCCTTTAGCATTGTTGAGGGCCCCCTGATGATTCTGACCTGGTTCAGGCTATTGTGTTGGTAAAACTGTTTCTGAGCTTTAAGGCCACTATGAAATGTGGCAAATGTGAATCATGTCAAGAAGCTTTTATTGTCATTTCAACCAAATATAGCTGACGCAGTACACAGTAAAATGAAACAACATTCCTCCTGAACCTCGGTGCTACATACAACAATCACAGACAACAGAAAACACAGTGCTAAGGACTAGTAAGTGTCCCCAGGAGTTTTAAGCTGCTCACTTTCTCTACCTCTGTCCCACTAGTGTGCAGTGTTGAGTGCTGCTTCTTTCTACTCTGTGGACTGACAATCATCTGTTTTGTTTTATTTTATAAACATTGGGAGGGATTGTCCTGATTCCACTTCACTATCCATGTCTCTCCTGTACACAGACTCATCACCTCCTGTTATCACCTCTTGTAATCAGTTTTAGATGGTATAACTGTTAAAAGCCAAGTTATTGTCATTGAGTCATGGGTGCATTATAGTTTTTTTGGCAGTGGTAGAATGGTGGTCCACTTTATCTCTAAGATATTTGGCAAATAAAGTTAAGGACTGCCCATTAACAAGGCTTAAAAGATGATGCAAAACACTGTATAACACTTATCCATATGCAAAATGAGAACATAAAACAAATACCTAGGGTTCAGGAAAATAACTGCAGATTCAGAACTGAGAGCATTGCAGACGCATGCATAGGTAGCATGTAAAGGTTGCTTTTAAGTCTGCAATTGCTCCCTACCCCAAACAAAAAAAACCAGGAGATTTTCTGGGGAATTGAATGAGCTCACTAAAAACAGGGCACCAGTGGTGGCAGTGCCAGCAGGCGTTTATATGAGTTAAACCAGCTCTCTGGGGGCCCCTTGCTTAATTTTTCTTAAAGAAAGCAATGCACGGATCACTCACTGGTATTTTATGTTACAGCTCCTCAATTTCCAATTTGAACATACCCTACACCAGGGGTCACCAACCTTTTTGAAACTAAGAGCTACTTCTTGGGTACCGTTCAATGTGAAGGGCCACCAGTTTCATACACACTTCTGAAATAACAAATTTTCTAAATTTACTTTTAATTATGTTATTATTAATAATGTTAATCTATGTGAAGACACTGACCATGTTAATGATTTCTCACAATAATTATCAACAATAATTTAACAAGGTAGGAAACAAGTTATCAGTATGCAGAACTTGATAATTCAAGGTGTTGCTTAAATTTCTGACAGCAGCAGGTTTCACAGTAGTCCTTAATCATACAGTAAGGACTACTGTGAAAGCTGCTGCTGTCAGAAATGTAAACAACACCTTCTGACCACCCCAAATTAAAAATTCTACAGTTCTCTGGTATAAGAAACAACATGATGAAGCCAAATTAGTCAAACACTGGCTTAGTTTGAAGTACCTATTGTTTGAAAGTTAGTATTTTTTATTAAGTATCAAGCTTGTGTATGTAGGAATATAAAGTATATCGATGCATATGATGGAAGCGGGTATTGCAGCTGAAAAAAACAGGTGAAACAAATAAAGAATACAGAAAAAAAAAAAATTTCCTGCATATGCTGATCTAATGCTTATAACAGTAAAATCATACAATCCGGCTGTATTAAAGGTTGACATTTGTGTTACATGTGGATTCATGTATATTTAAATTATCATTTTGTGATAAGACATGTCAAAAACTATTAATAATAACGATAGATTAAAACGAACGTTTCCTATTTTATTGTGTTTCAAGAAAAACACAAAATAAAATGAAAACATAATCTCTGTGTTCACATTTAAATTTCGAAAAGAGAAATAAAAAAGGCAAAATCTATAGACATGTAGGCCATATTGACTCCAAAAACTGCAACTCACCTTACAACTGTGGAATTTATGAACCACTTCCTTCCGTAATTTGTCTTCAGTTAGATCATCTAGAATCAACAAACTTTCAAAACCAAATGTTTTAATTGTATTCAAGAACTGATTACTTGAGATTTAAAAAAAAAAAGACAACAAAAACATCTGTATGCAATCAAAGAAATGTAAACGGAAAACTGCACTGATGTAAGTAATACAATCGCCACGACACAGCTAGCAGAGCCGCTTCACGTTCTTCCCGTCTTTATAACTCCACCATCCGCATACGCCATGGTGCAGGCGCTAAAGTGGGTGGAGACTGAACCCCCTTCTCCGCTCAGAATTGTGGGAAATGTATTTTATGTAAGCGACATACGCTTTCAAAACGGGCAAGCCAAAATCATAAATACTTTCTTAGAACTACATCTCCCAAATGCACCCTACTCCTCCAACTCTTGGAATACAAACTGTAGCCATTTTTTTCTAAGGGCGTGTGGCGTGTGAGACCGAGAAGGCGGACATTTGCACAGATAGCAACTAATCAGAGGGTAATATGTCCGTGGGGGCGGGTTTGTATACCTGTCAGTCAATTTTACAAGGATAGAAGATCGCCTAAGAGAAAAGCAGAGAGACTGCTGAGGCATATCAACGAATCTGTTGAACGACGTGGTTGTATTTATTTGGGTGACATTTCAGCGTTATTGCTCGAGTCTGATGTTTTCAGAAGGATTAATGCTAAAGCGCTATATCACACCGAACAGACGTGTTTAAGTGCATTCATCAGGTAAGATTTTTTTTTAGATCAGATTATGGATAGTGCTGCTCAATCATCAATATGAGGTTTAAATCGTGTCTTTGTAAAGCTGTTAATAGCGATGTTGGTTCAGCCATACACTAAAACCAACAGTTCATTCTGCTGATCCGAGCACAACAGCCTTCTTTAAGGTACTCAGGAAGGGCAAACCCACCACCTAAATAATATAGAAATAGTGACATGCATTATGTCTTATTGATTAGCTATAGGGTTTTGCGTATTAAAACGTAGTGATTTTGGCCGCTTCGGATTCGTGAA
Organism: Silurus meridionalis; assembly: GCF_014805685.1. Classification (NCBI taxonomy): domain Eukaryota; kingdom Metazoa; phylum Chordata; class Actinopteri; order Siluriformes; family Siluridae; genus Silurus; species Silurus meridionalis. Next base: position 25,857,784 of record NC_060885.1, on the reverse strand, counting down.
ATAGATTCGGCTTCAAGTAACTGATCGGGGAAATTACTGCCTCAGTAGCAAGCAGTTACGTAAGGTCTTCTTAATGCAGGACATCTCGGTTTAACAAAGCTGTTCCCGAGCCGGAGCGTGTGCATGGGGCTGGTGTTTACAGGCTGCTAGATGAGATCAGATGGAAATGGCTGGTATGCGCACAGTGCGCGGGGAACGGCCTGGGAATGGGCTGGGGAACGGAATGGGAATGGGCTGAGGAACGGGCTGGGGAACGAACGGTGCGCTTGGGCGATGGTGACGTCTTTTGTTTTTCCACCTTCACTTTAATTACAGGACGGATGTGCTTTATGGTTTGTCTTTTTTCTGTCCTTCTCCATCGTTTCTACACAAAATCCTGTCGTTGGAACAGAAATGGCTGGCGACTGTGTGTTGTACGTGTTTAAGCAAGCGTTTATTATAGTCGCCGTTTGTAGTGACCAAGCCGTGGGGTATTAGGGTAATAGTGTACCATTCCTGAATTAGAAGCAAGACTGTTTGTTAGTGCTAATAATGCTCTTATACAGGTGCTATTGTTGCTGTCAGCCTGATAGTATTGTAACTGCAGTGTGTGAAGGTCAGCATCAAGAAAAACAAGGAACAAACCTACACGGTTAAGATTTTTTTCCTGGCTCTAAGAAGCTTTTAGCGAGTCATCAGCCTCTTCATTGTGTGTGTGTGTGTGTGTGTGTGTGTGTGTGTGTAGGCTGCACAGCCGTCAGCGTTTTGGACCCCAGCTGTTTTTCGCGTCCATTTACACACCGAGAGCCGTTTTTTAAGCTTTTAATGTTTATACATTAACAGCTGCGCTAAAACTGTCGCTTGTCAGAGATTTTAGACATTTAAGACACTTTCTTTAAGGCCACCCTTTTACTGTAATGCTTTGCTGTGTTTGGGGAACCACGCTATTGTTGCCAACTAAAAGTAGACGGCTTAAACGTGCTCGATGGCACACTGTGTTGTTAGTACCAAGAAAGTATTAAATGCTGTTGCCGATAATGGTCTTGTTGATTGTTTCGAGTTTTCCGAGCTCGTGTCTCAGTTCTTTAAACTGGAGCGGCTGGACGGAGCTGCTGCCTGCTTTAGAAATGGCGTCACCGGCTGCAGCGCAGACATTACGCGAGCTCGCGCACCAGCACAGGCTTCTGCTGTGTAGCTGTAGGACTACAAACCCGCAGTATGAGTCCACAATTTAGAGTCACAAAGTCATCAGCCTAACACAATTACAACACATTTAAACATCGGATTTTGAAGACTGCATTCGGCCAGACTCTGCATGTTGACTGAGCACTTGGTGGTGGTAAAGGAAGCCTTGTAATTCAATCTGCCATTTGATATGAACAACAATAACATAATATCCACACAGTGAAACTGAACCACTTCAGGGACCCTACTCTAATCATAACACAAATGCAAAAATCAATTGAAAAGGGTCTGCAGTCATCACAGACTTATCGCTGAAAATGTTTTATTACAGTAAAACAGCAGTACAAAAACAAGCTTGAGGACATGTATGTTGCATGTATGCATTGGACCCCAATTCTAAAAAAGTTGGTATGCTGTGTAAAATGTAAGTAAAAACAGAATGCAGTGATTTGCATATCATAAACCCATATTTTATTCCCAATATAACATAGAAAATTTATCAAATGTATAAAATGTGGAAATGTGCCATTTAAGAAATATGGTCATTTTAAATGTAATGACCACAATTTGTCTGAAAGAAAGTTGGCACAGGGCCATGTTAACTAGTGTGTAGCAACCTGTATTCTTTTAACAACAGTCTGTATATGTTTTGGAACACAGGAGACCAGTTGCTAGAGTTTTGGGAGTGGACTGTTTTCCCCATTCATGTATTCATGGGTCTTCTTTGTTGTATTTTTTTGTTTCTTGATGCAGCAAATGTTTTCTATTGGTGAAAGGTCTGGACTGAAGGCAGGTTAGTTCAGGACCTGGACTCTTCTGATATGAAGCCATTCTGTTCTAATAGATTAAGTATGCATTTTAGAATTGTCTTGCTGAAATATGTAAGGCCTTCCCCCAAAAAGACTGAATGGAAGCATTTGACACGAACTGTATATACATTTCAGCAATGATGAAGCCTTTCCAGATGTACAAGCTATCCATTCCATTAGGGCTGCAACTATTGTTTCTTATTTTTAATTGAACAGCTTTTACATTGATTAATCAAGATATCGAGAAGTAGTACTTTTTCTTTTTTAAAGAGCAATTCTAAATACAAAACCGATTCCAAAAAGTTGAGACACTGTACAAATTGTGAATAAAAAAGGAATGCAATAATTTACAAATGTCATAAACTAATATTTTATTCACAATAGAATATAGATAACATATAAAATGTTGAAAGTGAGACATTTTGAAATGTCATGCCAAATATTGGCTCATTTTGGATTTCATGAGAGCTACACATTCCAAAAATGTTGGGACAGGTAGCAATAAGAAGCTGGAAAAGTTAAATGTACATATAAGGAACAGCTGGAGGACCAATTTACAACTTATTGGGTCAATTGACAACATGATTGGTATAAAAAGAGCCTCTCAGAGTGGCAGTGTCTCTCAGAAGTCAAAATGGGCAGAGGATCACCAATTCCCCCAATGCTGCAGTGAAAAATAGTGGAGCAATTTCAGAAAGGAGTTTCTCAGAGAAAAATTGCAAAGAGTTTTAAGTTATCATCATCTACAGTGCATAATATCATCCAAAGATTCAGAGAATCTAGAACAATCTCTGTGCGTAAAGGTCAAGGCCGGAAAAACCATACTGGATGCACGTGATTTTCGTGCCCTTAGACCGCACTGCATCACATACAGGAATTCTACTGTAATGGAATCACAACATGGGCTCAGGAATACTTCCAGAAAACATTGTCGGTGAACACAATCCACCGTGTCATTCGTCATTGCCCGCTAAAACTCTATGGGTCAAAATAGAAGCCATGTCTAAACATGATTTAGAAGCGCAGGCGTTTTCTCTGGGCCAAGGCTCATTTAAAACTGTTCTGTGGTCAAACGAATCAAAATTTCTTTAAAGTAATTTAAAGTTTAAGGTTTTTTTTTTTTATATATAAAATGGCATAAGAGCAAAAAAATCTGATTGTTGTGATTTGTTGTGATTTTAACGTTTACTTAAAAGCACAATTTTTATTTGTTCAGGGTTTTTTCGCAGCATGTTCATATTTCTAACTTGTATAATTTTGACAGGAGATCTTTTATGGAGAACTATTTATTTAAAGTTTAAGTTTAATTATTCTGGAATAATATTTCTGTCTGTATTTATTTATATTTATGTTAAAAAAACATTGTTTTAGTGTGTTCAATAAATGTTTATCCTTTTCGGCCCATGACCTAAAGTGTGCTTTGAGTTTTGGCCCCCTGTGCAATTGAGTTTGACAGATAAATATCATTCATTATTAATAATAACATATAATTAAAAGTAAATTGAGCAAATTTGTTATTTCAGAATTGTGTATCAAACTGGTAGCTCTTCACATTAGTCGGGACCCAAGAAGTAGCTCTCGGTGTCAAAAGTTTGGTGACCCCTGGTCTAGAGGCTGTTATTTCTGCTTAAAGGAGGCTCTTCTAAATATTGATGTGATTTTTCTGTTGGGGTGCCCAAATTTAAGCACCTGTATAATTTCGTTTTGATGCATATTGCGCATTTTTTGTTAATACAATAAACCTCATTTCACTACTGAAATATTACTATGTCATTCAGTTATATATACACTTGCAATCAGAAATATTCAACTCCTAAATAGTTTTATAAAAGGAACAGAATTTAAAGGATTTATAAATAAAAATATTTTCAAAGTGCAGGATTCTGCTTTGGATGGCTTCTTAATGAGTTTAGTGATACATAAAATCAACACAGAAAATGTATGATGTAGTATTTGTGTGTGACAGTATATTTTGTTAAGATCGCCAGGTCACAATTATTCAACCCCTATATAAAAATTTTTTTTTCCAAAGCTTTCTGACAGTTTTTATGGCCTGAAGTGGAGCTAAAACATCATTAAGCCTTTGGGAACTCTATAACGATCCTTCATTTGCTTCAGCTGTGATGCATATAATAACAAGCCCCCAATAACAATGCAAGACAGCTACAGGATGACATGATGAAGGCTGGTACAAGTGCTTCAGTGGCAACTATAAGACGTGCACTGAATAATCAAGGACTTCATGGCCGGACACAAAGACGCACTCCACTCTTGACTTTAAGGAACATCAGGAGTCGACTAGAATATGCCAGGAGGAATTTGAATAAAACTACAGAGTTCTGGGAGACAGTTCTATGGACTGATGAAACCAAACTGGAACTTTTTCCAAGAAAGTTCATTGGATCTTCCAGCAAAACACTGATCCCAAGCAGACCTCCAAATCAACCAAAGCTTGGTTGGGGAAAAAATGCTGGAGTGGCCTTCTCAGTCACCAGATTTAAATCCAATTAAAAATCTCTGGTGGGATTTAAAGAAGGCAGTTGCATCTCAGAAGCCATCAAACATCACTGAGTTAGAGGCTTTTGCACGTGAAGAATGGGCAAAGATTCCAATCGAGAGGTGTAAGAAGCTTGTCAGCACTTATCGAAAACGCTTGTTAGAAGTTATAAAAACTAAAGGGCTCTTCACAAGGTACTGAAGCTGGGGGTTGAATAATACTGCACATGCTCATGTGTTACAAGACTTACAATTTTCATTTGAACTTTAAAGTTAGGTAAAATTCTGTTGTCAAAATAACTCTTATGTATCATTAAACATGTTTCACGTGATTTTTTTTTTTTTTTTCATTTATTTTCATTATCTTTCATCAACATCACTGTATTGTCTATTGAGGTGAGGGGGTTGAATATTTCTGATTGTGTGTGTGTGTGTGTGTGTGTGTGTGTGTGTGTGTGTGTGTGTGTTTTTTATATATATATATATATATATATATATATATATATATATATATATATATATATATATATATATATATATATTTACACACACACTAGCGATCAAAATTAGAGAACAATTTATAAACAATTGAACAATTCTGAAATAATGTCATCTTCACTGCTCAACAGTTGAAGGAGTTTTGTCCTGTCTATACCATGCTACCAGAACACCTTTTCCACAAATTAACTAAGGCATTTAAAAAAAAATTATTTTGCAGAAAACACACTGATCAAAATTAGAGACAACAATGACTGTAGCATGGAAAAAGATTACAACAAAATTTTCTGAAGGGTACAACAGTCAGCAAATAGTAGGAAGTGTGCAGGCCTCGGCTCTGAATGAGGACAGCACTAGTCTCTCACACTGCTCTGGTGTGATTTTGGTCCACTCTTCTTCCAGTCTCCTCCACAGTTTGGTGACTGTAGTGGGTTTCTTGGCCCTAACTTTGTCACCAAGGATTTTCCAGAGGTTCTCTATTGGGTTGAGATCAGGATTCTGGCCAGGCCATGTCATTATTTCAGTGTTTTCAGTTTCAAGGAACTGTTTACCCGTTTTGCTGTGTGACATGGAGCGTTGTCCTGCATGAACACTGCGGGCTGATTGGGTGATGAACGCATGGAAGTGTAGGGTGCCCACCCAATGGCCCAATGACGGAATCCACTGGTGTGGGTGAAGGTATTCTGTGTGTTAGTCCTTCTAGCGTGGAAGATTTGCGGTAACGCCAGACTACATAATCAACTAGATATAAATGATTTCAGGAAATTTCAGAGTTAATCAAGAATTTTACATTTATTTGCCAGGCAATAATCAATAAGCAAATTTCATATCTAAAACAAATAATAAAAGAAAGTTACATAACATGATCAACATTAAACCAAATAATTTATCAATACAGTTTACTAAAGAATTGTTCACTATACCTGGCAAAAGAGACACACAGGGACTGTGTGGAAAGTTCTGACTATCGAATGCTTCCCTGAGTGTTTCGCCAAATTTCCTTAAATACCCAAACCATCGTAAACACTTGTAAATTCAAAGTGATAAAGCTTTGCACACCCTTTCTTGGGACAGGATGTGACCTAAAAACCAAATGTCACCTAGACCACCTGGTAAGGATCTTCTCCGGGGCAAACCTTATGTCAGTAGGACAGAATTTCCCCAAACCTGGGGTCTGTTTTACTGATATGGGACTGAGATCATATTTTCAATCACACTGAGACCTTTAAAATGATACTAAACATGTGAAGGTAAAACATTCACATTATAATGTATACATTATTACATTATGCAAGTAAAGTAAATTGAATCCCGGGATCTTCTCAGTCACCTTTCCATTATCCGGCCATCTCCCCAGGAGGGAAAGAGGGGGGCTCAAGGATGGGTGACTGGGCAGCTGAACAAATGTCTTTCTCTCCTCAGATCAAAGAGATCCTCTCCTCAGATTAGAAGGTTTATTGTTTTGTTGCATGTTAGTTCTCGGGGTCTGGCCTCATGAAGTTGCATGGCAGTTCTAGGGGTCTAGTACCATGAACAGATCTGACCATCCTTACAGAAGGAACCATCTGTTGTTGAAGAAGGTTCTGATAAACATTTGCATTCACTCTGCCATTTACAGTACAGACCAAAAGTTTGGACACACCTTCTCATTCAAAGAGTTTTCTTTATTTTCATGACTATGAAAATTGTAGATTCACACTGAAGGCATCAAAACTATGAATCAACACGTGGAATTATATATGGAATTATATACATAACAAAAAAGTGTGAAACAACTGAAAAATGCCACCTTTTGCTTTGATTACTGCTTTGCACACTCTTGGCATTCTCTTGATGAGCTTCAAGAGGTAGTCACCTGAAATGGTCTTCCAACAGTCTTGAAGGAGTTCCCCGAGAGATGCTTGGCACTTGCTGGCCCTTTTGCCGTCACTCTGCGGTCCAGCTCACCCCTAAACCATCTCGATTGGGTTCAGGTCCGGTGACTGTGGAGGCCAGGTCATCTGGCGCAGCACCCCATCACTCTCCTTCTTGGTCAAATAGCCCTTGATGCCTTCAGTGTGACTCTACAATTTTCATAGTTATGAAAATAGAGAAAACTCTTTGAATGAGAAGGTGTGTCCAAACTTTTGGTCTGTACTGTAGGTGTATAAGAGGCCCAACTCCAGCTGCAGAAAACATGCCCCAAACCATGACACTTCCTCCTCCACTTTTCACTGACTTCTTTACACACTTTGGGTTCAGTCTTTCTCCAGTTTGTCGCCAAACATAATGTTTCCCATCGGACCCAAATAAATTAAACTTGCTTACATCACTGAAGTGAACTTTGGACCAGTTCTCCTCTGTCCACACAACATGCTCCTCAGCAAAGCTTAGTCTAGCCTTTTGATTCTTTCTGCTAATGAGAGGGTTGGTCACTGCAGAGTGGGCTTTCAGTCCAAATGCTCTTAAACATCAATACACTGTATGACGAGACAGATCCTTACCCTGTTCAGCGCTGAACTGGTGAGCAATTCCAGCTGCAGTGTGGAAACGATTGCCCATTGAGATCCTCCGCAGTATCCTGTCCTCTCTTGTAATTGTGTTCCATGGACAACCAGCCTTCTTGGTGGACTTGAATGAGTTTGTGATGATGTAAAGATTCAATATTCTTGAAATCACAGATTTGGAACATATTTTATATAGAACATTTTTTTAAATGCCTGAGTTAATTTGTGGAAAAGGTGTTCTGGTAGCATGGTATAGACAGGACAAAAACTTCAACTGTTGAGCAGTAAAGATGACATTTCAGAATTGTTTTCTAATTTTGATCGCCTGTGTGTGTGTGTGTGTGTGTGTGTGTGTGTGTGTGTGTGTGTGTGTATATATATATATATATATATATATATATATATATATATATATATATATATATATATATATATATATAATAAAATATACAGTATATGTACATACAGTGAGGAAAATAAGTATTTGAACACTCTGCTATTTTGCAAGTTCTCTCACTTAAAAATCATGGAGGGGTCTGAAATTGTCATCGTAGGTGCATGTCCACTGTGAGAGACATATTCTAAAAAAAAAAAATCCAGAAATCACAATGTATGATTTTTAAACTATTTATTTGTATGATACAGCTGCAAATAAGTATTTAAACACTTGAGAAAGTCAATGTTAATATTTGGTACAGTAGCCTTTGTTTGCAATTACAGAGGTCAAACGTTTCCTGTAGTTTTTCACCAGGTTTGCACACACTGCAGAAGGGATTTTGGCCCACTCCTCCACACAGATCTTCTCTAGATCAGTCAGGTTTCTGGCCTGTCGCTGAGAAACACAGAGTTTGAGCTCCCTCCAAAGATTCTTTATTGAGTTTAGGTCTGGAGACTGGCTAGGCCACGCCAGAACCTTGATATGCTTCTTACAGAGCCACTCCTTGGTTATCCTGGCTGTGTGCTTGGTCATTGTCATGTTGGAAGACCCAGCCTCGACCCATCTTCAATGCTCTAACTGAGGGAAGGAGGTTGTTCCCCAAAATCTCGCAATAAATGGCCCCGGTCATCCTCTCCTTAATACAGTGCAGTCGCCCTGTCCCATGTGCAGAAAAACACCCCAAAGCATGATGCTACCACCCCCATGCTTCACAGTAGGGATGGTGTTCTTGGGATGGTACTCATCATTCTTCTTCCTCCAAACACGTTTAGTGGAATCATGACCCAAAAGTTCTATTTTGGTCTCATCTGACCACATGACTTTCTCCCATGATTCCTCTGGATCATCCAAATGGTCATTGGCAAACTTAAGACGTGCCTGGACATGTGCTGGTTTAAGCAGTCCCCTACATGTGAGGCTGGGTCTTCCTTACCTTCAGTGCCATGCATGATTTCAAACCATGACGTCTTAGTGTATTACCAACAGTAACCTTGGAAACGGTGGTCCCAGCTCTTTTCAGGTCATTGACCAGCTCCTCCCGTGTAGTTCTGGGCTGATTTCTCACCTTCCTTAGGATCTTTGAGACCCCACGAGGGGAGATCTTGCATGGAGCCCCAGTCCGAGGGAGATTGACAGTCATGTTTAGCTTCTTCCATTTTCTAATGATTGCTTCAACAGTGGACCTTTTTTCACCAAGCTGCTTGGCAATTTCCCCGTAGCCCTTTCCAGCCTTGTGGAGGTGTACAATTTTGTCTCTAGTGTCTTTGGACATGTTAGTAGTTGGTTTCTTACTGATTGTATGGGGTGGACAGGTGTCTTCATCCAGCTAACGACCTCAAACAGGTGCATCTAATTTAGGATAATAAATGTAGTGGAGGTGGACATTTTAAAGGCAGACTAAAAGGTCTTTTGAGGGTCAGAATTCTAGCTGATAGACAGGTGTTCAAATACTTATTTGCAGCTGTATCATACAAATAAATAGTTTAAAAATCATATATTGTGATTTCTGGATTTTTTTTTTTAGATTATGTCTCTCACAGTGGACATGCACCTACGATGACAATTTCAGACCCCTCCATGATTTCTAAGTGGGAGAACTTGCAAAATAGCAGGGTGTTCAAATACTTATTTTCCTCACTGTATGTATGTATGTATGTGTATATATATATATATAATATTAGATAGATAGATAGATAGATATCTCTCTCTCTCTCTCTCTCTCTCTCTCTATATATATATATATATATATATATATATATATATATATATATATACATACATACATACACATATATATATATATATATATATATATATATATATATATATATATATATATATATATGTATGTATGTATGTATGTATGTGAGTGTATGTATGTATATCAAACTGTGTTTACAGACAAGGATTTTTTGAGGTGTTTCTGGGCCCATAAAGTAATTTCCATTACAGAATCATAACTGTTTTTAAAGCAATGCTGTCTGAGGTCTCAATGATCTCAGCCATTCGATATAAATTTTTATATTTGACTTTGCGCACAGAGATTTTTCCAGATTCTCAGAATCTTTTGATATTACTTACTGCAGATGATTAAATATTCAAAGTCTTCACAATTTGATGTTGAGGAACATTATTCTAAAATTGTTCCACAATCTGTAGACAGTTCTTTGCATATTGGTAAACCTCTGAGGATGTTGGCTTCTAATAGACTTGCTAAGATCTTGCCTTGCTAAGATACTCTTTTTAATACCAAATCAAGGCACTGACCTATTTCTAATTAACCCAATTTGTTGTAATAAATTTTCCCCCAACTGATTCTTTTTAATAAAATGTACTTTTCCAATCTCATTTTGCCCCTGTCGTAACTATTTTGAGACGTGATGTGTCTTCAGATGTAAAAATACCAGATTTTCCCCTCAACATGGTACATTTTAAACGTGATATACTTCTTGTGTTATATTGTGAATAGAAAATGGTTTTATGAGATTTGCAAATAATTGTATTCTGTTACTATTTAACTTTTTTGGAATTAGTGCAAAAATGTATTTTAAGATACAAGATGGATATGATTACTTTTTCTGTTTTAAAGTATTTTTGTTTTTCTTTTTAGCTGAAGAAATAGCACCGCAGTTGTGGACAGAAATGAAGGTAAGCTGGTGGATGATAAAGCTCTCTCTAGCCTAGAATTAGAATCCAGAATGAATGCAAATGTTTCAAATAATATAGAGAAATGCTGTTAGCATTTTTACTATGGACAGAATTTTTTTTTTAAACGGTAAAAACCTCTTGTCTTGTAAACTGGTTGCCTTAAACCTTTGTTATCAAATGCATGCTTAATGTGTATACTATTTGACTGTTATATGATTCAAAGCTATACCTCTGCTAGGTACACATTTGCTTATCTAAAATTACCATGAAGTTTCATGCACATTTTTTAAAAGTATGCAATCAAAACCACTTGATGCCTGAAAGACTAGAACTGCATCATCATGTTGCATCTGAGGTTGTGTTGCTTTGCTTTAAGTCAGCCAGCACAGGCTGGTTAGTACAGGTCTGCAATATTGGACCAAAAAAGCAGGACATCACAGGAAGAAATAACACTAGTCCAGTGGAAATAGCACAGGCAGTGAAAAGAGTCTGTCTGAATACTTATAAACACTAGGTTCCGGCACTCACTGGGTTACTTCCGACCATCCAAAACACTGGGGTGTGAAGCAAGGGGAGCATGCCCGGACAAGTCTGAAGTGGGAGACATGGAAAGTAGGATGGACTCGTAGGATTCTTGGGAGCTCAAGTTCCAGATTAAGCCTTTCCGTCTGGCCGTTGGTTTGAGGATGCAAGCCTGAGAGGCTGATAAAAATGCCCAGGAGATGGTTGAACTTCTTCCAAAAATAAGCATAGAACTGGGGCCCTCGATTGCAGAGACAATATCCTAGGGTAAGCCATACAGGCAAAAAACGTGTTTGAGAAGTAGCTGGGCCGATTCTTTGGCCGAGGAAAGTTTAGGTAAAAGAATGAAGTGATCCATCTTGGAGAACCTGTCGACTACTGTGAGGACGGCAGTATGACCGGCAGGGTCTTGTTTTGGGTACATGTAAGGCAGCAACAAACTCATGAACGTCTTTGTGGATGGACGGCCACCAAAAACGTTGTAGGAGCACGGTCAAGGTGCGAGGGGTGCCTGGAATGACAGAAATATTTAATCGTTAAAATGCCAGATGAACAGTCCTCATTGTGCTTGGCATCGATTCAGACACTTGGCCGATCGCAGATATTCCATATTTCAATGGTCGGTCCAAACAAGAATGGAACTTTGTAACCCTCAAGCCAGTGATGCTATTCTTCAAAGGCTAACTTAAATGGCAAGAGCTCCCGTTCGCTGACAGGATAGCTCTGTTCAGCCAGGCTGAGGTGGCAAGAAAAGAAAGCGCACAGGTGCAGACGGTTATGAGGGGCACCTTTCTTGGAAAGAACAGCACCGACCTCCAGATCAGAGGCATCCGCCTCTACCACAAATTGGCAGGAAGGGTCCAGAATGGCAAGGACAGAGTCCGAGGTGAAGAGACTCTTGAGCATGGTAAAGGCCTGTTTCGTCTCTGGGTCTCAGCTGAAAGCCTGGTGCTCTTGAGGTAAGTTGGTAAAGGGATCCCGCAACAGAGCTGTAACCCTTGATGAACCGCCGATAAAAGTTGGCGAACCCCAAGAACCTCTGTAATTGCTCCAGAGTGGTGAGTTGGGGCCAGTCCTTTACCACCTGAATCCTGAAGAGGAATCCTGAATCCAAAGAAGAGGAAAATGCCTTATGTGTGTCAGATTTGGTTCACAGCTAAACAAAATACCCAGATACTTTTTTGCTTGCCCTAAAAATTCTGGTGCTCTTTGTTAACTTCTATCTGTGTGAAGCAATACTAAATCCAAGCATTATTTGAAGCTGGATGTGACAGCTGTGTTAATCTGTGTTAGTTGGTCACACCCTTTCACACCCATCTGATTTCAAAAACTGTCAAGAAGTAAAACTTCACCTTTCTTACTAGAATGATAAGTCAGTACAATGAATATTCCTTAGATTTTTTTTTTTGTGGTAAGATTATATATATATATATATATATATATATATATATATATATATATATATATATATATATATATATACACACACACATACATACAGTGAGGAAAATAAGTATTTGAACACCCTGCTATTTTGCAAGTTCTCCCACTTAGAAATCATGGAGGGGTCTGAAATTGTCATCGTAGGTGTATGTCCACTGTGAGACATAATCTAAAAAAATCTAAAATCTAAAATAAATTGCAGAAATCACAATATATGATTTTTAAACTATTTATTTGTATGATACAGCTGCAAATAAGTATTTGAACACCTGTCTATCAGCTAGAATTCTGACCCTCAAAGACCTGTTAGTCTGCCTTTAAAATGTCCACCTCCACTACATTTATTATCCTAAATTAGATGCACCTGTTTGAGGTCGTTAGCTGCATAAAGACACTTGTCCACCCCATACAATCAGTAAGAATCCAACTACTAACATGGCCAAGACCAAAGAGCTGTCCAAAGACACTAGAGACAAAATTGTACACCTTCACAAGGCTGGAAAGGGCTACGGGGAAATTGCCAAGCAGCTTGGTGAAAAAAGGTCCACTGTTGGAGCAATCATTAGAAAATGGAAGAAGCTAAACATGACTGTCAATCTCCCTTGGACTGGGGCTCCATGCAAGATCTCACCTCGTGGGGTCTCAATGATCCTAAGGAAGGTGAGAAATCAGCCCAGAACTACACAGGAGGAGCTGGTCAATGACCTGAAAAGAGCTGGGACCACCGTTTCCAAGGTTACTGTTGGTAATACACTAAGACGTCATGGTTTGAAATCATGCATGGCACTGAAGGTTCAACTGCTTAAACCAGCACATGTCTAGGCACGTCTTAAGTTTGCCAAGTTTGCCAGAAACCTGACTGATCTAGAGAAGATAGGGTAGTGCCTTCCCACTCGGAATACCTACTCTCTCACCGGCTGCACTTTTCTTCCCAAAGCGCATCCCGGATTCCCCCGATCTTGCCGTTGTTAATTCTATGCTTTTGCTGCTCATCCCACCACATTTTTCCGCCACTTCCGCGAGTTCTTCTGCGGCTGTACAGTGCCGATCGAGATAACCGTCGTTAAGTGGCAAATTTGCCCCCCCTTGTGCTCGAGATATTAGGGTTCCGCCACCCCATGACCTGGCCTCCACAGTCATCGGACCTGAACCCAATCAAGATGGTTTAGGGGTGAGCTGGACCGCAGAGTGAAGGCAGAAGGGCCAACAAGTGCCAAGCATCTTTTGGGGAACTCCTTCAAGTGCTCAAGTCCTTCAGGTGACTACCTCTTGAAGCTCATCAAGTGAATGCCAAGAGTATGCAAAGCAGTAATCAAAGCAAAAGGTGGCTACTTTGAGAAACCTAGAATATGACATTTTTCAGTTGTTTTACACTTTTTTATGTATATAATTCCACTTGTTAATTCATAGTTTTGATGCCTTCAGTGTGAATCTACAATTTTCAAAGTCATGAAAATAAAGAAAACTCTTTGAATGAGAAGGTGTGTCCAAACCTTTGGTCTGTACTGTGTATATATATATATATATATATATATATATATATATATATATATATATATATATATAATTTGTTTATCCCTGATGAGCAATACAGTGGTGACAATGGCAAGGAAAAACTCCCTGAAATGGCCAGTGTTGAGGGTTACGCGTTACAAGTAACGCGTTACAAGTAACATGCGTAATGTAATAATATTACTTTTCTGGAGTAACGAGTAAAGTAGCGTGTTACTTTATGAATTTACACATTCATTTCCGAGTTACTTTTTCAAAAAAGTAATGCGAGTTACTTTTCAGTTAAATTATTTTGCATAAAAAAATCAATACTGAATTAAAATAACCGTAGTCACGTAGAATCGCGCACGTGCGAGCCGCGGGAACAGAAGCTGGTCAGAAGCGGGGATGGCAAACCAGAGAATTACATTACTGTGATGGAAGTATTCTTATTATTTTGAAATAGTCGAGGAAAAGGAGAAAGGGATAATGGTTAAGTGTAGATTATGTGTTGGTGAAAAGCTCTTGTCAACTGCAAAAATACCACTTCAAAAAAAAAAAAACCATCTGCATGCAAAGCACAGCACTACAGATCACAGCGGAGATAGAGAGCAAATGTACAGCTCATTTGCTCTTTGTGGGAAGATAAACTGCCACGGTACATGCAGAGAATGATGTAGACGAGGACAAGGTCATATTTACGGAATTGCACGAAGTTTTATAAGATGACAGCGAAAGGTATGTTCTCCCTCCACATCACCTGTGTGCAGCCCACATGTCTTTTGCCCTAATATAACTTATTTCTTAATGGCAATGATCTATATTACACCTGTTACACCTGTAAGGCGTGAAAGAGCGCAAAAGTAATATAACGCGTTACTTTCCATAAAAAGTAAATAAGTAACGTAATTAGTTACTTTTTTGGGGAGTAACTCAATATTGTAATGCGTTACTTTTAAAAGTAACGTTGCCCAGCACTGGAAATGGCATAAAGGAAAAAACCTTGAGAGGAACCAAACTGAAAAGGGAATCTATCCTCATCTGGGTGGCACCAAATGTCCATTCATTGCAGTTACATTGTTGAGGTGTGTAGTAATAGGTGCATAAATGCAGAACTGTTCATACAACCTGTGGTCCTGAGCACATTGTTGTAAACTGTTATTAGTTACAGTCTGAATCAGTCCTCAAATTTGCTCAGTGGCCTCATGGATCTAGGGTTCTAGGGTGGATCTAGAACCATCCCCAGCTGTTCAGAGTGGTCTCAATTGAGAAGGACTCCATCCAGAGGTGGGATGTTGGGATGAACCGAGCAGAAAAGAAAAGAAAAGAAAAGAAAAGAAAAGAAAGGACAGGAACACTGGTCACTGGAACCTCAGGGGCATGTTTACTTGACAGAGAGAAAGAGAGAGAGAGAGAGAGAGAGAGAGAGAGAGAGAGAGAGAAAGAGAAAATAAAGATTGGCAAACATTCTAATTGTTTGTGTTTACATACACTATACAGTGTGATCAGGGTGTATGTCTCTGTAGAGGAAAGATCTAAGAACTAAGGAAGACCTACCGACAAAAGGCTTGCTGTTATGTTTTCAGCCTTGACATAAACAGTGAGACTGCGTCTAAATCCCGAACACTAATTATGGGGCTTTGTAAGAGGAAGATCTGCACCCTGCTGTTGTCTTCATTATTTTATGTACCAACAAATAGCCTGCACCTTTTGATCTAAGTGGGTGTGGTAGATCATAATTGATCATAAGCTCGCTCAAATACTGCGGCACAAGACCATTTACCGTAATTTCCGGACTATTAAGTGCACCAAACAAATATAAGCCGCACCCACTGAATTTTACAAAGATTTTTATTTTGAACATAATAAAATGTTATGTTTGAACATAAATGTTATGTTCAAACATTTGTTGTTGTTATGAACATAATAAAATGCCGCACCTGTCTATAAGTCTACACTGAAACTAATGAACTTTACACAGGCTTCAACGAACGACAGTGTCTCTTACATGGTATAACGGGTGAAATATGTTGTGGCTCCTTTAAGAGCAAAACAGCATTTTGGGATAAGCCTGCCGCAGCATTTTTTCCGGTATTACTACATGTGTGCAAAGTTTCTTTGAATAACCCGTAACGCTGTTGCCAAGAAAAATTAAAAAGCACGGTTTTTGGAAACCTGTCTGTGCTTATATGATTTTTTTTGCAACTGGAGTTAGCGAGCTATCCCATGACCCTGACTCAACGTGTCTTCCTCCTTCCTTTCACAACTATTTCTCTCGAGAGTTTATCTTTTTATATATATATATGTATGTGTGTGTGTGTGTGTGTGTATATGTGTATATATATAATTTCTCTTCAATGCCATAGCCTTAGAACCATTTCTGTACTTCTTAATGATGTCCACACATCTCTGCACTGTTATAGCATTTATATTTATTCACTGTACATATGCTTACATATATATCACTTGCTGTAAATATGTTACATATTTATCTGCACTTTTGCACGACTGCTACATTTTGCACTTCTGGTAATTGCCAAACTGCATTTTGTTGCTGTGTACCTGTACAATGCAATGACAATAAAGTTGTATCTATCGATCTATCAATGTATCTATCTATCTAGAACACAAGTTGATGATTTTGATGCAGAAATAAATTAAATGAATTTATTTACTTGATTGAGAGTAAAACTTGGTAAATGATGATCTGTTATAATTATAGTATAGTGGAACCCGGTTATGTCGATGTCTTAGGGGGTCGCCAAAAAGCATCGAGGTAACCGATGATCGGAATAAACGAAAATCAAAATGGCGGCAATATATTAATGTGCTTGAAATTTCTTTATGTACATGATGTGCGTTAATAAATGAGAATGTGCATGCACGTGTTTTTGAAGGTTTTTTTTTTTACACAACAGCGTTGCTGCGATTTGTTTGATCAAGGCATGCTATAAAAATACATACAGTACATGTTTATCTGTCAGGAAGCCACATGCCACGCCCCTTGGCGCCCTTCAGCGTGTCAGGTGCTTTCCTGGCCGCTTTCTCTGAAGCTCCCGCGGCTTCAATCGCGCACATATGGTGCTCGTTTATCATCATCACCAGCTCCTATTTAAACTTCCACACTCTCACTGTCCGTTATTGTTGGTATATGTTGGTTCACGGCGCATGCGTATCCCGGTATGTGTCTTCCCACCGGGACTCTCTCAACGGCTGCGCTTTTCTTCCCAAAACGCATCGCGGATTCCCCCCGAACCTGCAAAGTTTATAGGACTGTGGTGAGACCTGCGAAGTTGTATGGATTAGAGACCGTGTTTAAAAGACAGGAGGCGGAGCTGGAGGTAGCAGAGCTGAAGGTGTTAAGGTTTTCGTTGGGAGTGACGAAGATGGACAGGATTAGAAATAAGTTTATTAGAGGGACAGCCCATGTAGGACGTTTTGGTGACAAGGTGAGGGAGGCGAGATTGAGATGGTTTGGACATGTGTTATATTGGAAAAAGAATGCTGAGGATAGAGCCACCAGGAAGGTGACCAAGGAGGAGGTTCATGGATGTGGTGAGGGAAGACATGCAGGTGGATTACAGAACCACTCTAAACACGAAGAAGACGCACTGTGGGCATGTTTCCATTTATTCAGGTCTGTGCGTAAGTAATGGTGAGTTGAGGCGAGAGCAAGACGAGTTTCTCAAAGTGGAAATATGCTCATTATTTCACTTTAGTTGAGCATAAAGACAAAAACATTTTAGTCAAATGTAAGCTGTCTTTCTGTTCGAAGGTCGTATCTACTGCGATAAACAGAAACTCCAATCTGTTGAAGCTCCTCCAGAAACTGCATGCCTCGACGAAGCTAGAAGCTAACCCGGTGTTATGTTGTACATTGTTGATAGTTTTCATACTTAAGCTGTGAAAGGAACATTTTTAACAGCTCTACACAACAGCTTTTATGATGCAGAAGCCACTTTAGTTTTTGATTCTGAATATATTATTCAGCTTGTTTTGTTATTTATTTCAGAAATCCTTGTGATTATATTCAGTTTGTGCTGGTCTGACTTAAATAAAATAGTGTTTAAAAATTACTGTATGTTTAAGTCAGTTTTGTGTTTGTATAGACCATAACGCATAAAAGGGCATTAATGGGAATATTAAAGAACGTTCTTTAAAAAGTAATTAAAAAGTTACTTTTAAAAGTAACGCATTACTTTTTGGTGTAAGTAATCAACAAAGTAATTGAGTTATTTTTTGAATGAAGTAACTAGTAACTGTAACTAGTTACTGTTTCTTAATAACTAGCACAACACTGCTCATGAGACAGGTGACTTTCAACCCAGTACTTTTTTCTGGTTTGCTGGATTGCCAGGACTTAGTTCATTTATTTATATATGAAATAGAAATAATGTCCAATGCAGGAAATGTATGTTCAAGGCACTGCATCATCTATAACTTATCTTTTTGAGCAATATAAACTTTGAAGTGTCTTCTTACCAAATATATCTGAATTCTGTATGTAGCCCACTTTTCTCAGGAACTGTTAACATTCAAATTTTAGGTAGGGCAGTTTTAGTCGTGAGTCCCAAAAGTGGTGGCGAAGCTAACAGGTTAATATAAAATGCTTGGATGACTTAGGAAGCACACTTTTTCATGTTGCTGCTTTTCCCTTTACTGTCTGGCATTTTCACGGGTGGTTGTGTTATCTTACTGTCATGCTAACCCAACTGATCGATACCTGCTTTCAGAATTTCATTATCGATAATTGATTAGTTGTTGCAGCTCTTGATGTGATTCAAGCAAATTTCTCTTTTAACATCCAGAAGATATAAAGGGTCAGTCCGGATGCACGTATGCGCATAATGAGCCACAATGGTTGCCGATAATTTAGAAGAAACTTGTAAGAATAATTAATGACCTTGTTGTCAATATGTGTTTGACAATGGTTGAACCTAGTATGACATAGTAAAAAAAAAAGTAGTTCACATAGTATTGTCACATTTTAATGTTTATTGTTGCCATTTTTTCACACAGACTCTAGAGGAGCCTGCATACCTGACTGTCGGCACAGACGTGAGTGCCAAGTACCGTGGGGCATTTTGTGAGGCTAAGATCAAGACTGCCAAGAAACTTGTCAAGGCCAAGGTGAGCCATTACTCTGAAAACATTGCTGAAATATCTGATGGGTGAAATGTACAAAAATTTATTCAACTTTATTTCATAAAAATGCAAATTAAAAAATGTATTGTGGGAGAGCGTTTGGGTCGAGGAAAGGAATTCCATGACAGGACAGTTTCGGAATCAACAAAAAATCTTTTATTTATATTTTTACTATGTGCTCAGTGCCTCAGTCATTTGTTCTCCGGCACACACACATCCTCACACTCCTTCTTAAATGCTCCCTCCAATCACTGCAAGAGAGAGAACACTCATTAGTCAGAATTAACTTCAGGTCAGTCATTCCCGTGTCTACCTGCTCCCGGCCTCGCCCTCCATTTACAAACTGGCTCTTGGCCCCTCCCCCGCTGCCACATGTATTAAAAGTAAGTTACAAACTGTGGGTAAAATTCCAGGATGATTTGATCAACCTGTATGATTCAATGGAAATGCTTTTGGGATTTTATTTTTGGATTTTCTTTTGTATACAGCCGTGGCCAAAAGTTGAAAAATTACACATTTCAATTTTTACAAAGTCTGCCGCTTCAGTGTTTTTAGATCTTTATGTCAGATATTACTATTATATACTGAAATATTATTACAAGCATTTTATGCATTAAGAGTCAAAGGCTTTCATTGGCAATTACATAAAGTTTATGCAAAGCTTTTTGTTCCTTCTTTTTTTAAAGATCTCTTCAATTCACCCTGGCATGCTGTCAATCAACTTCTGGTCCACATCCTGACTGATGGTAGCCCATTCTTGCATAATCAATGCATGGAGTTTGTAAGAGTTTTTGTTTGTCCACTTGTCTCTTGAGGATTTACCACAAATTCTCAATGGGATTAAGGTCTGGGGATTTTCCTGTCCACGGACCCAAAATTTTGATGTTTTGTTTAAGCCCCTTAGTTATTACTTTTGCCTTATGGCAAGGTGCTCTATCATGCTGGAAAAGGCATTGGTTATCATCAAACTGGTCTTGGATGGTTGGGAGAAGGTGCTCTCTGAGGATGTTTTTGTACCATTATTTATTTATGGTTGTGTTCCTAGGCAAAAATGTAAGTGAGCCCATTCCCTTGGCTGAGAAAAAGCAGCTGGCCCCTGGATGCTTTACTTTTGCATGACACAGGACTGATGGTAGCGCTCACCTTTTCTTCTCCAGACATGCTTTTTTTTTTCGATGCCCCACATAATCGAAAAGGGAATTCCTAAAAAAAAAGACTTTAATCCAGTCCTTATCAGTCCTGTACCTTTTACAGAATATCAGTCTGTACCTGGAGAAGACAGTCTTTTCCTGGAAAAAGGTGGCTTCTTAGCTGCCCTTTCTGACATCTGTCTCTCTTCCAAAGGTCTTCACCTCACTGTGTGTGCAGATGCACTCACACCTGCTTGCTGCTATTCTTGTGCAAGCTCTGCACTGGTGGTTCCCCGATCCTGCAGCTAAATCAACTTTAGGAGACAGTCCTTGCGCTTGTTGGACTTGCTTGGGCACCCTGACACTTTCTTAACAACGATTGAACCTTTCTCCTTGAAGTTCTTGATGATCCCATAAATTACTGATTTAGATGCAATCTTACAAGCAGCAATATCCTTGCCTGTGAATCTTTATGTGCAAAGCAATGATGACTGCATGTGTTTCCTTGTAGGTAACCTGGTTAACAGAGGAAGAACAATGAATTCTAGCACCACCCTCCTTTTAAAGCTTCCAGTCTGTTGTTCTAACTCAATCAGCAGGACAGAGTGACCTCCAGCCTTGTCCTTATCAGCACTCATACCTGTGTTAACAAGAGAATCACTGGCATGATGTCAGCTGGTCCTTTTTTTGGCAGTAATTTTTTTTGTGGATTTCATTTTCAGGAACTTTGCTAATTAATTTAAATTCATCTCTTTATAACATTCTGGAGTGTATGCAAATTGCCATCGTAAAAACAAGACTTTGTAAAAATTAATATTTGTGTCATTCTTAAAACTTTTGGCCAAGGCTGTAGCTACAGCATCAATTCAAAATACCATTTGTTGTCTTATAAAAAGAGAAAGACATAATTTCAAATGGCAAGGGTCTACTTTTTATTCACTCACAATTATGTAATTGATTTTGTAAATGACTCTCTGCTTCCTATATCTTTGTAATTTTTTATTTTTTGGAACGCATTGCAATAATGTAATTAAAAAAATATAATTGTTGCACAGACAAGTGAAATACAGCAGGGAAAATAAGTATTTGACACATAAGCATTTTTTATCAGTAAGGGGATTTCTAAGAGGGCTATTGACACAGAATTTCAATCAGATGTAGCCATCAAGCCAAATATTGAATTCATACAAAGAAATCAGAACATTTAATTATACAAGTTAAGTCATGATAAATAAAGTGAAATGACACAGGGAATAAGTATTGAACACATGAAGATAACAAGGTGCAAAATGGAATAGAAAGCCAGGAGATCACCTGAAATCTGTCAGTATTGAGAGAGAAACCCTGCCCCCTATCAGTACTAATTGATATCAGCTGCTTTAGTCCTAATTAATGGCCTATAAAGGCTTCTCATTACCCAGGAGGCACACAGGAAAGACTTCATGATGGGTAAAAGCAAAGAACTCTCTCAAGATCTTCGTGATCTTATCAATGAAAAGCTTTTTGATGGGAATGGTTAGAGGCGCATTTCCAGAATGCTGAATGTTCCTGTGAGCACTGTGGGGGCCATTATCCGGAAATGAAAGAGCATCAGTTCACCATAAACCAGCCTTGATCAGGTGCTCCACGTAAGATCCCTGTCCGAGGAGTCCAAAGAATAATCAGGAGAGTTCGCCAAGAGCCAAGAACCACTCGGGCAGAACTTCAGGAAGACCTTGCATCAGCAGGTACTGTTATTTCAAAGAAAACTATAAGCAATGCACTGAACCGCCATGGCATCCATGCACGCTCACCACGCAAGACTCCATTGCTGAACAAAAAGCATGATGAGGCTCAGTTAAAGTTTGCGAAAGAGCATTTGGAGAAGCCTGTGGATTATTGGGTCAGATGAAAGCAAAATTGAGCTTTTTGGCAGTCATTCTACACACCATGTTTGGAGAAGAAATGGCACTGCCCACCACCCCAAGAACACCATACCAACAGTTAAGTTTGGGGGTGGAAGCATCATGGTTTGGGGCTGCTTTTCAGCAAGGGATAGTGGCAGACTTCATATTATTGAAGGCAGGATGAATGGAGAAATGTACCGGGACATTCTGGATAAAAATCTGCTGCCATCTACCAGAAAGCTGAAAATGAAAAGAGGGTGGACATTTCAGCAAGACAATGATCCCAAACACAAGGTCAAGGAAACAATAAAGTGGTTTCAAAGAAAGAAAATCAAGTTGCTTGAATGGCCCAGTCTATCACCTGACCTAAATCCCATAGAAAATCTATGGAGAGAACTGAAGATCAAAGTCTAAAAGCTGTAATCACCAACAAAGGCTTTTCTACAAAGTATTAAATAAAGTGTGTTCAATACTTATTCCCTGTGTCATTTCACTTTATTTATTATGACTCAAATTGTATACTGAAATGTTCTGATTTCTTTGTATGAATTCAATATTTGGCTACATGTGATGGACATTCTGTGTCAATAGCCCTCTTAGAAATCCCCTTACTGATAAAAATGCTGATGTGTCAAATACTTATTTTCCCCGCTGTATGTCTATATAAACCTTGAAATGTCTATTTGAATGTTTTAATGTTTAAAATTTAGAACAAATATTCTCTGTTTGTGTAATGTGCAAGAAAACTAACAATGGGTACAGTTTTTATGCCTCAGCTCATTCTAGGCACCCTCTTCACAGTTATTCATTCAGTAATGACCTGAACAAACTATTCAACTGTGTTATATGTCCCCAATCAATGTGATAAAATTGGCATCAAGCCTGATCGGACTATTGTTCCCTTTTTTGAATGATGGCACGCTATATATGAGGAAAGGTACAAAAAGCTTTACCAGCAGCATTAGCTGCAAGGGTTTTATTAAACAGCTTATTAATAAGCTTTGTGGTGTTTCACAGAAAGTGGGACCAAAACAGGCAGAAGTTACTATGTGTAAGTTCCAAGAGCTACGTATGTGTCAGGAATATCGCCACTGCTGATAGCTCGAGTCACCACTAGAGGTGGAAAAAGTAATAAAATATACCACTCAAGTAAAATTACTGTTACTTCAATGACATTTTACTTAAGTACAAGTAAAGTTACTGGTCTAAAAATCTGCTCAAGTGCAAAAGTGATAAGTAGATAATTTATAATTTAACAAGTAAAATTTTTTAACAACGGGTGGGGGAAATTTTAGTGTGGGGACAAGGGGATTTAAATATTAATCTAGTTGTTTTTAATTGAAGGAACACCTTTATAAATTAAAATGGAATAACAAAAAAACACTACAGTCATATTGTCCTTTATGAGAGAAATCAAAATGCAGATTCAGAATTCAAACAATGAGTGCACATATTGAACAACTTTTGATTTGATAGCAGTTAACTTTCAGCTGGGTCTGCATTACTGGCATCTGTCTTGTCTGTATCCATCTTTCTTTGTTGTGAGTTTAATGTGTTTGTTCTCCACCCATCAATCAGTGCAGTAGTTTCCAGGCTGTGATTTTTCTTCCTCTTGCATTAATTTTTCTTTCTTTATTTTTTTACTAAGTAACAAATATGATTTAAAATGTAGTTAAGTACAATACTTCAAATAAAAAATACTGAAGTAAAAGTACAATTCCAAATTCTAAAAACTACTTTAAAAATAGTACACAAAAAACAAATTACAGTGGCACAAATACTTTCCACCTCTGGTGTTAAATATAGTGTAATAAGGGTTATGCTATTATTATTCTATAGGAAATAAAAACAATACGTGTCAGGACATCTCCAGGATCAGACCTCTAAAGCATCAGGGGAGTGGTAGCTTAGTGGTTAAGGTACTGGGTTACTAATTAGAAGTTCTGGGGTTCAAGCCCCGGTATTGCCAAGCTGCCACTCTTGGGCCCCTGACCCCCA